>NC_058132.1:470019491-470041529 GCF_016433145.1 Gracilinanus agilis | reverse complement strand
AGCAACAATGCAATGACCCAGGACAGCTCTGAGGGATTTATGGTAAAGAACGCTACCTACATTCAGAGGAAGAACTGCAGGAGAGGAAACATATAAGAAAAGCAACTGCTTGAACGCATGGGTCAGGGTGGACATGATTGGGGATGTGGCCTCGAAACTACCACACCAATGCAACCACCAACAATTTGGAAATAGGTCTTGATCAAGGACACATGACAAAACCAGTGGAAATGTGCGTCGGCCATAGGTAGGGGGAGTACGGGGGGTGAAGGGGAAAGTAGGAGCATGAATCATGTAACCATGTTAAAAATGATTATTAATAAATGTTTAAATAAAAAAACAACAACATTAAAGCAAAAAGAAAAGGACAGAATTTGAAAAGTAAAAAAAAATAACTAGCTGCAAGTCTGAAAAAGTTGCAAAAAGAACTCAATTTTCTCATCTTTAAAATAAAGAACTTGAAATAGGAAAAAAAATCTAGTTACTGAAATGAAGAAAAATTCTTGAATTACTGGCATTACATAACATCTCACTTATCCCATTTTCCTAGGATGTTAAGGGCAAAAGATCTTCTTAGTTACCCAAATCCATCACAAAATGTATGCACTACACCCAAAAATTCTCTTTAGATAATCTCCACAGTCCTAACTCAAAGCCTGCTTACTCTGAATTTGCACACAATTCTCTCATGTTTGGCTATTTGGTTTTCTAGTTTATTATGAATTAGAAAAAGAAATTAGAAGGAATGGTGCTCCAAGCAGTCAAACTGATAATAGTAAAAAGTGACAGCAGATTGTTTGACACTAGGGAGAACTTAAAACATTTTTTTAAAAGCAGCCTCTATTCTCAGCAATGCAGTGGTCCAGAACAGTTCCAGAGGACTTAAAATGAGAGATGCTGTCCACCTCCAGAGAAAGAAATGATGGAGTTTAAATGTAGATCAAAACATACTTTTAAAAACTTTATTTTCTTTTTTTGGTCTGTTTTCTTTCACAACATGACAAATATAAAAAGAAAAAGACAACTTGGTCTGTCCACCTCCAGAGGAAGAACTGATAGTGTCTGAGTGCAGATCGAAGTATGCTAATTTTTCACTTTGCTTTCTTCATCTCCTAATGTATTTTAATGTATTTTTCTTCCATAACATGACTAATAGAGAAATAAATGTTTTATATGATCACACATGTATAATCTATATAAAATTGCTTAACATTTTGGGGAAGGTAAAAGGGAGGGAGAAAATTCAGAACTCCACTTTTAAAAAATGGAGTGATAAAAAGTATTTATACATATAAATAGGAAAATATAAAATATTATTGCCTCACCTCCCCACAAAAAGCAATCAGTCTTAAGAATGCAAAAGACATTAACATTCCCATAGTAGAGGCAAACATGTGTACTTCAATAGGTACTGAGGGTAAGGGTTAAAACCCTAACATGTCCATGATAATGACGCTGAATCATCCAGAGATTCCAGGGAAATCCATCCAATGATTCCAGGTACAACACTGTATCTACCATGCCATCTAGCTGGCTCCATAGGGTGTTCAAAAAGGACTAGCACCTCTGGTGTGAAGGATTGCTTGACCTTATCAGGGCTACTCATTTACTTTTGGTGTCCACCTTTCACCCAATTCTCACTTGTGTCTACCAGAAGCTATTGCATGTGCAGCAGACACCCTCCGATAAAATGGTCTCTGCATATGGTCTATAACAGGTTAAAGGTAACCTACAGGCCTCAACCCTTTTAGTGAGTTAGAGGGATATTTACCCTAAGCAAGTGAAGGCTTCCTCCAGCAGAATGAATGGATGAGAACAATATGGTCCAAAGGCCTGAAGATGGCTGAAGCAGGTGCTGTGGAGTGCTTAGAGCTTAGTCAGACATTGAAGATGCCAAGGTCATCCACTGCATCCTGGGCAATCAACAGTCATTCTAACTTTTGTCTTGCCACTGGATTTTGATGACTTAAAGAGAAAGTGAGGCTTATGACTGTGCAATTTTGCTTTGCTTAAATTCAATTCATGCACAAGTCAAGGCATCACCCTGCAAGATATCATTGGTTCTCTTTGAGAAAGAAGGACAAATGACAACAACATCAAGAGAAAGCATAAATTGTGTTTTAAACAGTTAAGAAGCCATAGAAATGTATAACATATTTGAGAGAGTTTCATAAAAATACAATAAGGCAAGTTTTAACTCTTAAAGAGACTTGTGGCATAGCTTATTTCTCCCAAATGCCAAGTAAACAAAATTTTACTATATTTAAGTGATGAAAGAAAGTGATTTTATAGATATCTGGTTGATTTAGAGACAATATCAAATTTGTCTACATTAGAATCTCTAACCATTGCCTTCTTCTTTTCCTTCACTTTCCATTCCCTTCAGATTTTCCTTTACATCTATATCTACAGATAGCCTTGACTAATAATCACACTTAGAAATTGGTTCCTTCCCTAAACAGAAAGCATATTTTTCCTTGTATGAGTCAAAGTAGAGTAGTACTTTGTTCTGATCACTGGCTGTTAATTCTTCTCTCCTCTGTTGCCAATGTCATCTCCTTTGATCATTTTCCTGGCATTATCACTGATTGATCATAACTGGCTTCCTTGGTCATAGGATGAACCTGACTGAAGATGACCAGAACTCAAAGACCAGAGAGACCCACAAAAGCATCATGATCAGTTGAGAAAATACTGAGAGAATAAGGTTCAAGCAGGGGAGTAGTAATCAATCTTAGGGACTGCCGACAGCAAGTAAATAGAGAAACAGGATTCCTCTAGTTCATAGAATGACTGACAGGAGCAGGAAGGACTGACTCTAGGCTTAGAGGAAGTACTATCCCAGACAAGGAATCAGAACAAAGTATGAGTCCTGGAAAAAATGCAACAGAAATTCAGATGGGGTAATTGGCATACAATATAAAAAATTGGTCAAGGAAGCCAGGCAATAGACCAATTATTGGAACTACCAACAGCTACCCTAGCATCAACAATAAGGTTTATTTGATATTAAAGTTCATCCCAGGGGAAAGAGATGAAAAAGTATGTAGTCATTAGGTAAACCTTTTTTAAAAGGTTGAAAGAGAGGGGCAACAAATCAGATAAATTAGTATAGCATCACTTTCCAGGATATATTTGGCAATTGAACCCAACTTACCCCATATCTCTTCCATACCTCCCACTCCTCACCTTAAGTTCTTGCAGTTTGGATCTGGATCCCTGACAATTAATTGAAACTGCTTTCTTGGAAGATATCCTTTTCCTTATTGTTCTTGACCTCTCTGCATCTTTAGACACTACTGACTACCCTTTCCTAATGCATATTCTCTTGAATTTCATGACACTGTTCCCTACTTGTTCTCCTGTAGGACAATTTCTCATTCTCCTAATATGTGAATATATCCTAAGGTTGTGTTCCTCGATGTTCTTTACATTCTCTCTCTTGGTGTTCTCTTTAGCTCACGTGAATTCATTTTTCACTTCTACCCAGATGACTTCCAAATATATATATATATATATATATATATTTTCATTTCTCCCTCGATTTTCCATTCCCAAACCTCCAACTCTTGACTAGAAAGACACTTTTACCTGTGTGTCCAAAAATAAAATTCATCATCTTTTTTACACTTTTACTTTCTCTAAATTTTCTTAATTATATTTAGACTGATGTGATTCTACCAATTTCTAAGTTTTTGAAATTACAAAGTTTTCTAAACCTTGAAATCTCCATCTCCCTCTCTCCTCAGATCCATTCAGTAGCAAAATTCTGTTCATTCTGCCCCTTAAAACATTCCATTTTTCTCTAATAATATAGTAAATGATCTAGTTCACGATTTTATCATTCCTACTAATAGATCTCTTGCTTTGGATTCTCTCTTCTTTTTTTTAAATGTTTATTAATATTCATTTTAAACATGATTATATGATTCATGCCCGTACTTTCCCCTTCACCCCCCTCACTCCCCCCACCCATGGCCAATGCACATTTCCACTGGTTTTGTCATGTGTCCTTGATCAAGACCTATTTCCAAATTGTTGATAGTTGCATTGGTGTGGTAGTTTCGAGTCTACATCCCCAATCATGTCCACCTCATCCCATGCGTTCAAGCAGGTGTTTTTCTTATGTGTTTCCTCTCCTGCAGTTCTTCCTCTGAATGTGGGTAGCATCTTTACCATAAATCCCACAGAATTGTCCTGGGTCATTGCATTGCTGCTGGTACAGAAGTCCATTGCATTTGATTTTACCATATTATATCAGTCTCTGTATACAATGTTCTTCAGGCTCTGCTCCTTTTGCTCTGCATCAGTTCCTGGAGGTCATTCCAGTTCACCTGGAACTCCTCCAGTTTATTATTCCTTTTAGCGCAATAGTATTCCATCACCAGCATATACCACAATTTTTTCAGCCATTCCCCAATTGAAGGGCATCCCCTCATTTTCCAGTTTTTTTGCCACCACCAAAAGCACAACTATAAATATTTTCGTACAAGTCTGTTTATCTATGATCTGTTTGGGGTACAAACCCAGCAATGGTATGGCTGGATCAAAGGGAAGGCATTCTTTTATAGCCCTTGAGCATAGTTCCAAATTGCTAGCCAGTATGGTTGGATCAGTTCACAACTCCACCAGCAATGCATTAATGTCCCAATTTTGCCACATCCCCTCCAGCATTCACTATTCTCCCCTTCTTTCATTTTGGCCAATCTGCTAGGTGTGAGGTGATACCTCAGAGTTGTTTTGATTTGCATTTCTCTAATTATTAGAGATTTAGAACATTTTCTCATGTGCTTATTGATACTTATGATTTCTTTACCTGAAAATTGCCTATTCATGTCTCTTGCCCATTTATCAATTGAGGAACGGCTTGATTTTTTTATACAATTGCTTTAACTCCTTGTATATTTGAGTAATTAGACCCCTGTCAGAGTTTTTCGTTATAAAGATTTTTTCGCAATTTGTTGTTTCCTTTCTGATTTTGACTACATTGTTTTTGTTTGTACAAAAGCTTTTTAGCTTAATATAATCAAAACCATTTAATTTACATTTTGTAATTTTCTCTAACTCTTGCTTGGTTTTAAAATCTTTCCTTTCCCAGAGATCTGACAAGTATACTATTCTGTGTTCACTTAACTTATTTACAGTTTTCCTCTTTATATTCAAGTCATTCACCCATTCTGAATTCATCTTGGTGTAGGGTGTGAGATGTTGATCTAAACCTAATCTCTCCCATATTGTTTTCCAAATTTCCCAGCAGTTTTTGTCAAATAGTGGATTCATGTCCCAAAAGTTGGGCTCTTTGGGTTTATCATACACTGTCTTGCTGATGTCATTAACCCCAAGTCTATTCCACTAATCTTCCCTTCAGTCTCTTAACCAGTACCATATTGTTTTGATGACTGCTGCTTTATAGTATAGTTTAATATGTGGTACTGCTAGGCCCCCTCCCTTCACATTTTTTTCATTATTTCCCTTGATATTCTCGATCTTTTGTTATTCCAAATGAAATTTCTTATAGTTTTTCCTAATTCAGTAAAGAAGTTTTTTGGTGCTTTGATAGGTATGGCGCTAAATAGGTAAATTAATTTGGGTAGAATGTTCATTTTTATTATGTTAGCTCGTCCTACCCATGATTTAATGGCTTTCCAATTGTTGAGATCCTGTTTTATTTGTTTGGAAAATGTTTTGTAGTTGTTTTCATATAATTGCTATGTTTGTTTTGGTAGATAGATTCCTAAGTATTTTATATTGTCTAGGGTGACTTTAAATGGTGTTTCTCTTTCTACCTCTTGCTGCTCTAATGTGTTGGAAAATATAGAAATGCTGATGATTTATGTGCATTTATTTTGTATCCTGCAACTTTGCTAAAGTTGTTGATTATTTCTACCAGCTTCTTAGTTGATTCTCTAGGATTTTTTAATATACCATCATATCATCTGCAAAGAGTGATAGCTTAGTCTCCTCCTTGCCTATTTTGATACCTTCAATTTCTTTTTCTTCTCTAATTGCAACTGCTAGTGTTTCTAGTACAATGTTAAATAATAGAGGTGATAATGGGCATCCTTGTTTCACTCCTGATCTTATTGGAAAGGCTTCTAATTTATCCCCATTGCATATGATGTTTGTTGATGGTTTTAGGTATATGCTGTTTAATATTTTTAGTAAAGGTCCTTCTTTTCCTATACTTTTCAGTGTTTTCAATAGGAATGGATGCTGTATTTTGTCAAAGTCTTTTTCAGTATCTATTGAGATAATCATGTGATTTTTGTTTGTTAGACTGTTGATATTATGTGGATGGTTTTCCTAATGTTGAACCAACCTTGCATTCCTGGTATAAATCCCACCTGATCATGGTGGATGATCTTCTTAATTACTTGCTGGAGTCTCTTTGCTAGTATTCTATTTAAGATTTTTGCATCTTTGTTCATTAGGGAGATTGGTCTATAGTTTTCTTTCTCTGTTTTTGATCTCCCTGGCTTTGGAATCAGTACCATATTTGTGTCATAAAAGGAATTTCGTAGGTCTCCTTCTTTGCTTATCATATCAAATAATTTGTATAGTATTGGGATTAGTTGCTCTTTGAATGTCTGATAGAATTCACTTGTGAATCCATCAGGTCCTGGCGATTTTTTCTTAAGGAGTTCTTCGATGGCTTGTTCAATTTCTCTTTCTGGTATGGGATTATTTAGGTATTCTATTTCTTCTGCTGTTAATCTAGGCAATTTATATTTTTGTAAATATTCATCCATATCTCCTAAATTGTTATATTTGTTGCCATATAATTGGACAAAATAGTTTTTAATGATTGCCTTAATTTCCCCTTCATTATAGGTGAGGTCTCCCTTTTCATCTCTGATACTGTCAATTTGGTTTTCTTCTTTCCTTTTTTTTATTAGATTGACCAGTACTTTGTCTATTTTATCTGTTTTTTCAAAATACCAGCTTCTGGTCTTATTTATTAATTCAATATTTCTTATACGTTCAAATTTATTAATTTCTCCCTTGATTTTTAGTATTTCTAATTTACTTTTCATCTGGGGATTTTTAATTTGCTCGCTTTCTAGTTTTTTGAGTTGCATGCCCAAATCATTAATCTCTGCCCTCCTTAATTTGTTAATATATGCACTCAAGGATATAAATTTCCCCCTGAGTACTGCCTTGGCTGTATCCCACAGAGTTTGGTAGGATGCCTCATCATTGTCATTCTCTTCAATGAAATTGTTGATTGTTTCTCTGATTTCTTCTTTGACTAATTCATTTTGGAGAATCATATTGTTTAATTTCCAACTGGTTTTTGATCTGCCTGTCCAGGTGCCCTTACTAATTATTATTTTTATTGCATTATGATCTGAGAAGGTTACATTTATTATATCTGCTCTTTTGCATTTGTTTGCAATGTTTCTATGCCCTATTACGTGGTCAATCTTTGTGAATGTACCATGTGCAGCTGAAAAGGTGTATTCCTTTTTGTCCCTATTCATTTTTTTCCACATATGAATCAAATCTAATTTTTCTAGGACTTCATTCACCTCTCTTACCTCTTTCTTATTTATTTTTTGGTTTGATTTATCTAGATCTGAAAGAGGAATATTTAGATCTCCCCCTATTATGGTTTTACTATCTATTTCCTACTTGAGCTCTGCCAGTTTCTCCTTTATGAATTTGGATGCTATAGCACTTGGTGCATACATATTGAGCAGTGTTATTTCCTCATTGTTTATACTGCCTTTAATCAGGATGTAATGACCTTCACTGTCTTTTTTAGTCATATCTATTTTTACTTTGACTTTGTCAGAAATCATAATAGCCACTCCTGCCTTCTTTTTCTCATTTGATGCCCAAACGATTTTGCTCAAGCCCTTAACCTTAAACTTGTGTATGTCCACCCACCTCATATGTGTTTCTTATAGACAACATATGGTAGGATTTGGGTTTCTAATCCACTCTGCTATTTGCTTCCATTTTATGAGCAAATTCATCCCATTCACATTCAGAGTTATAATTATCAGTTGTGCATTCACTGACATTTTTTTATCCTCCCCTAGTCCCACTCCTTCTTCTTACACTATTTTCTTTTAAACCAGTGGTTTGCTTTGAGCTTGTATCCCTTGTCCACTCCTTTGATTAACTTCCCTTTCTACCCTCTCCCTTGTTATTCCCCTCTTTTTGTTTTTACAGGCCTAATGAATTCCCTCCCCCTTCTTCTCCCCTCCATTTTTTGACCTCCCCACTCCCCTGCTCCCCTTGATTTATCTCTTCTGACTTTCTCAGTAGGGTTAGATAGAGTTTTATATCCCAATGGATAATGTAGCTACTCTTTCCTCTCCGGTTTGATTACACTGAGAGTAAGGTTTAAATATTACCTCTTAATGCTCTCTTTCTCTCCTTCTTATACTAGTATTTGTCCCCTCCCCTTCCCATGCCCTCTTTGTGTGTAATAGAATATCCTATTTTTCTTATTCACTCAAGTTTCTCTTGGTGTCCCCTACTATTCATCCCCCTCTTTCCCACCCTCCATGTCATCTTAGACCATTTAGTATTCCACCCTCTCCCTATGAATTATTCTTCTGATTGCTATAATAGTGAATACTATAATTGTGAATAGAATTCACTACAGAGAATTATACATAGCATTTCTCCACATAGGAATACAGATAATTAGATCTTATCGAAGCCCTTAAAGAGTCAAATTTAAAAAAAATTATGAGTTTTCTTTCTTTCCCCTCTGTTTCTTATTTACCTTTTCATGTTTCTCTTGATTTTTGTGGTTGAATATCAAACTTTCCATTTAATCCTGGTCTCTTCTGTGCAAATACTTGGAAATCTTCAATTTTGTTGAATGCCTATACTTTCCCCTGGAAGTATATAGTCAGTTTTGATGGGTAGTTGATCTGTGGTTTTAGGCCCAGTTCTCTTGCCTTTCTGAATATCATATTCCAAGCCTTGCAGTCTTTTAGTGTGGAGGCTGCCAGATCCTGTGTGATCCTGATTGGTGCTCCCTGATATTTGAATTGTCTCTTTCTGGCTTCTTATAATATTTTTCTTTTACTGGGAAGTTCTTGAATTTGGCTATTATATTCCTAGGTGTTGTCCATTCTGCATCTAGTGTAGAGGGTGATCTATGGATCCTTTCAATGTCTATATTGCCCTCTTGTTGTAGAACTTCAGGGCAATTTTGCTGAATAATTTCTTTTAGTATGGAGTCCAAGTTTCTATTAATTTCTGCTTTTTCTGGAAGACCAATGATTCTCATATTGTCTCTTTTAGACAGGTTTTCTTGGTCTGTCACTTTCTCATTGAGATATTTCATGTTTCCTTCTATTTTATCAGTCTTTTGACTTTGTTTTATTTGTTCTTGTTGTCTTGAGCGATCATTAGCTTCTAATTGCTCAATTCTAGCCTTTAGGGTCTGGTTTTCCTTTTCAATCTGGTCATTTCTGGTGTTAAATTTGCTTATCAGTTCATTTGATTTCTGAGCCTCACTTTCCAATTGCAAAATTCTGCCTTTTAAACTGTTAGTTTCTTGCCAGATCTCTTCCTGGTCATCCCTGGTCTGTCCCTCTGCCTGAGGCTCTTTCAGCAGTCTCAGGGGCTGCTTCCACAGCCTTCTGCACCAGTCCCCACTCCCGGTTCAAGCATGCACTTGAGATCCTTGTCCTCACCTAGGGCACTGCCTTCACCCGCTCAGGTGCTCTGGAGAGTCTGTGCACGTTCATTAGCCTCTTGGGGTCCTAAGTCTTGCTGCTCTCAGGAACAAGCCCTGGAGCTGCCAGTGACTTAATGGGTGCCCCAAATCTGCTTTAACTCTTGTGGGCTGGTATTCGCGCTGTGCGTGGTGGGGGGGGAGGGGGCGGGGCTTCTTTCACGTTTTAGTGAGAGCTGTTTCACCCCTTTATAGCATTACACGTACCTTCAATGCTGGGCCCTGTTGTGGGGTCCCTTCGTTCGTCTGGATTCATTTTTATGTCCCCTTGAGGAGTCCTGTATGCTTCAGTTAGGAGAGATTGAGCAGTGCTGCTCCTTACTCTGCCACCATCTTAACCAGAAGTCTCCTCTCTCTTCTTTTTTAAAAAAATGGAAATTTATTTATTTATTATATTAAAATATCCATTTAACTCCTTCCATCCCTCTCTTCCCCACATTAGAGAAGACATCATTTAACAGAAAGATACTTGTGTATATAAAACTATGTCTTACTATTTATCAGTTCTTTCTCTGGAGATGGTTATATACAAGGCATTCTTCAAACAATATTTCTGTTGTATATAATATTCTGTTGGTTCTGCTCATTTCTCATTTCTCTCTTCATAATTTCATGTATGTCTTTCCATGTTTCCCAAAAATTAACCTACTTATGCTTTTTTTACAGCACAGTAGTGTATCATCACAATTTTATGCCACTACTTGTTTAGCTGCCAAAATCATCTAACGAAGGCACATGGTCTACTTTCTCATACCTTTGCTCAAAATCCTTCAGTAGGTTCCCATTGCTTCTGAGGTAAACAAACAAACTCCAGAGTCTAACATTAATATTCCTTCATAATAGTCTGCTTCCTGCTTATCTGCTTTTGCAACCCTATTTCACATTATTCCCATTCCATTCGCATAAGGTATTTTACATCACTGTCAAACAGGATTTAGTATAGTAGCAGTTTCCTTAACTCAAAACTGACCGTGAAATTCACACTTCCTCATAATCCTCTGCCCTCCATGCTCCTCTCTCCCTCTGGATAGAGAGGGTTAATGATGAAAATCTTGGAATTCCTCCATGATCTTCTACCATTTAAGGAGTAGAAACAAAGAATTCTCCTTGTTATTTCCCACTTGACTGCTATGCATGACTTCACCATATCCAGAAACTTACAGTCTATAAGATGAAATCAACCTTGTATCTCTGACCCTCCCAGATAATTTCTCATCTTGCTTGTTGGACTTCATAATGTACCTCACCCCACATTAACATCCCTTCCTACCCCCTGCTTTTCAGTTTTTTTAAATATTGCCTTCACCATTAGATTATGAGCTTCTTGAAGGCATGAACTGTCTTATGTTTTTCTTTGTATTTGCAGCTCTTAGCACATCAGTCATGTAGCAAAAGCTTAATAAATGTTTATTGAGTTTGGAAAGAATGGAATAAATATGGTAGAGAGTTGAAATAAAAGACAAATGAAAGATGATAAGTAATGATGTAATTGCATTTGATGAGTTTAAGTTATCAGTAAAGAATGATCTATTTCCAGGAAAAACCTTATTATTGAGCCACAGTAGATTTGAAACTGTTGAACTTTGGAAAAGTGAGACTCAGAAAGAAGACTTAGCACATGTAAAACTTATATCATGTTACCTGATATCTTGGGAAGGGGAATATGCAGGAAGGAGGAAGAGAACATGGACCACAAAATTTCAATAAAATATCATTTTAAATTGTATCAACATGAAATCTGGAACAAAAGAGAACAAAGGACAAATAACAAAAAAGAAAGATTGCCTTGGGATTGGAAGAGTCTAAAGGTTGTCCTGATTTTTCAAAACAGGAAAAAACTAAGATCTCAAAACTATATGTCAATAAATATAACAAATTTTTGTAAAACTATAGAATGAATTCTTTATTTTGAGCACTTAGAAAGAGAAGCAATAAATATCAAAAATCAACATTAATTACTCAGAAACATGTCATTCTAGTACAATCCCATTTCTTTTTTTATAGGATAATTGTTGATTAGTACCAAGAGAATATTAAGTATTTAATATTAAAGACCCCTGCATTTTAGGTAGATTATCTATGGAGAATTTTAGGGAGGACACTGAAAAGAACAGTCTGTGGGTGTTGAGTCATGTTGAGAGTTCAATCCATTCATTATTTCCCAAGGTGATGAAGGAAAATGGAAAATAAACAATATGTTCTAAAGTATTTATAGCAGCTCTCTTTGTGGTAGCAAAGAACTGGAAACTGAAGGGATGCCTATCATTTAAGGCAATAGCTAAACAAGTTGTGGCATACAATTGTGATGGAATACTACTGTGCTGTAAGAAATGACAAACTGGTTAATTTTGGAAAAAAATATGGAAAGACCTATATTAAATTATGAAGAGTGAAATAGATAGAACCAAGGAAACATTATATACAGCAACAAAAATATTATTTGAAGATTGACTTGTGTATGTCTATCTCCAAATAAAGAACTGATAGAAATAAGAAAGACTTAGTTTTATATATACACATATCTTTTTGCCAAATGATATCTTCTCTAATGGGGGAGAGAAGGAAGGAAGGAAGGGAGTTAAACTGGATATTTAAATGTCATAAACCAAAAAATAAATAAAATGTCTTAACCTTATAGTTCTTTTAGGGAAGAATTCTTCTCGAGAACAATGCGTCGACCATGTTGTATTTGTAGAGATGATTTTTAGGTACATTTTAAGTAAATGTAGTGGACGAGTTATGATTATGGATGAAATGTCATTTGAACTATTGGAAGGAGAACTCACATTATTGATACTATGACTCCACTGAAATACTTAAGTACTAGACTTTTCAATGTGGGAATGCTATACATATATTAATTTGGAGATTCAGTGATTCATTTGACAAATTTTCTTGTTCTATCCTTGTGAACAAGATACAATTATATGGGATAGAAGATTATACAGTTAAATTGATTGAGAATTAGTTGAATGTCTAGACCCAAAGAGTAGTCAGTAATGGATCAATGCCAGTTTAGAAGTATTTCATTAGTGGATTGCCACAGATTTCTTTAGTGGGGTACTAGTCAATAATTTTATAAATTATTTGTACAAGGACATAGATTACATAATAATTAAATTTCCTGAGGACCCATACTGAGAGGGAAAGGTAGATGCTAAAATATTGGTTTAGATCTCTATCCAAAAAGATCTTGATGTGATATAACAATGTGCCAAATCAAATAGGATGAAATTTAATAAGGATTAATACCATGTCCTATACTCGGTTTTAAGAAATTAACTTCATAAGTATAAGATGGGGGAGGCTTTACGAGACAGAAGGTCAAAAGAAAAAGAACAAAGGAATTTATCAGATTGCACACACAACACAAGTTAACATTTCAACATGGAAGACAAGAAAATCAATGTGATTTTAGCATGCATTAAGAGAGGATTGTATTCGATCTTAGTTAAATCTTATATGGAATATTGTTTTCACTTGTGAGAACCATGTTTAAGAAAGAACCTAGAAGCTAGAACATGTTCAGAAGACTATTAGGATAGTTATAAGATTGGATATCATGCTATGGAGAGTATTAGGTTTCTTTATCCTAAAGAAGAGAAGATTTAAGAGGGTCACGATGTCTGTCTTCATTTAGTTGAAAGGATGTTTAAGAAGGATTAGACTTGCATTTCTTTGGCCCCAAGGAACTAGGACTAATGAGTGGAAGTTGCAAAGAGGTAAATTTAAACTCAATTTAATGAAACCCTAAAATTAGAATTGTTCAAATGTGTAATGGATTGCTTGAGAAAGTAACAGATTTCACCTCTCTTGAGATCTTTATAAAAAGGCAGGATGACCTTTTGTTAGGAATTTTGTAGAAGGAATTCGTAGTTATGTGCAAATTGAAGCAGATAACCTCAGAATTTCTTCAAGAGTATAAAATGAAACTGGAAAGATAGCATAGTCTTCAGTCCTTTCAATATGTAGATTTGTGCTTGTTGTGGTGATAGAGGAAGGAGAAATGGAGAGAACTTCCTCCAGGATTTCTCTCTCCCTCCTCCCCCCTCCTTGATCTTCACTTGTTTGTCTCCATTGGCTCCTTCACATCTCACTGCAAATAAGCACAAGTCTAAATATGTGTGTATATATATATATATATATACACACATACATATATACATATAGGTATAAATATGTAATATATGATATAAAAGTATATATTAGAATGTTTTATATATACAATAAATATACATATTTGTATGTATTTTATAAAATCAGAAATAAAGAAATTAGAGATATAAACAAGAAAGTAAACTCATGCTATGTTACAAATTGACTTTTGGCAAATGTTGCATTGGATTACAAGCTCAAATTCTTTGCCACTGTTTAAGCAGATGTAAAATAAATTTACTAGTGAAACAAAAGTTTTGTAAAATTTGCCAAAAATTCATCCAGCTAGTTGGGAAATAGAATCCTTCTTATTCAATATATGTAACTTCTACTTCTGATGAAAATGGTACTAGGTAAAATGAATGGTTGGATTGTTTAGTTCTGATCATAGATTTTTTTTTCATTCTTGGCCACATTCATTCCAAAAATATTTAATGAGCACTAACTTTGTACCAGGAAATGTATGAAAATTGAAAAAGAAATATTCCCTAGCTTTTTTTCCACTCTCAAAAATACCTTATAATTTAGTTGGGCACACAATTCAATAATGAGAAAAGATGGAAATCATACAAGATGACAACACACGATTTGGAGGGTGAGGACTTTGGTTTTAACCATGGCTCTACTATTTAAAACATATACAACCACTAATGAGTCACTTTTCTCTCTGACCCCCCTCATTTTCTTAGCTATAAAATGAGATTTTTGTATACTTGTTTCCAAGATCCCTATGTCAGTGATTCAATTCAGTCCATAAATAAGCATTTATTAAGTGCGTATTCTGTGCTAGACACTGTGCCAAGCACAAGAGATGCAAAGAAAGCAAAGTATAGCTCCTGCCATTGTGAAACTCACAATATAACAGAAAGACAACTTTCAAACAACTATTTATAAACAAGTAAAATACCAGATAAGTAAGAAATAATCAACAGAGGAAAAGCACTAAAATTCAGAGGGATTAGGAAAGGCTTCTTGTAGAAGGTGGGATATATATATTGCCACCCAGACCTAGAATGCTTTCTCCCCCCTCATTTACTCCTTTGGCTTTTCTAGTTTCCTCGAAGTCCCAGAAAAAATACACCCCCCCCGGGACTTCGAGGAAACTAGAAAAGCCAAAGGAGTAAATGAGGGGGGAGAAAGCATTCTAGGTCTGGGTGGCAATTAGTGAAAACCTGAAGCCAAAAGATGGAGTATCTTATTCAAGGAACATCAAGAAGGCCATTGTTGCTGGATTGAAAAGTATATGAAAATGCAGGCATAAGATATAAAATGAGAAAAAAATGTGGGATAAATTATGAAAGGATTTGGATATTAAAGAGGATTTTATATTTCTGCCTGAAGGTGATAAACCACTAGTATTTATTGAGTAGAGCAATGACATGATCAGACTTACCCTTTAGGAAAATCGTTTTGGCCTCTGAATAGAGGATGAACTGAGCAGGGAGAAACTTTGTGTCAAGCAAACTTCCCAAAAGGCTATTGCAATTATAGGCCAAAATTAGGGGTAGTAGTAGTATCAGAAGAAAGAAAGGGATATATTTGGAAGAAATTAAAAAGGCGAAAACGACAGGCCTTGGGAGCAGGTTGTAAATGGGGATGAACAATAGGGAAGTGTCATGAATGACATCTAAGCTCCAAGCCTAGTGGTCTAATAGGATGCTGGTGTATTCAACAGTAATAGGGAAATTTGAAAGAGGGGAGCATTTGAGGAGAAAGATAATGAGTTCAGATTTTGATATGTTCATTTTAAGATGTCTACTGCACATCCACCTTGTGATGCCTAGTACATAGTTAGAGATGGGAGACTAGAAATCAGCAAGGAGGTTAAGGTTAGATAAGTAGATTTGAGAATTATCAGCATCGAGATGATAACTGAATTCATGAGATATTGAGAGACTACCAATTGAAATATTATTGGGGGAAAAGAAATCAAAGTCTAGAACAGAGTTCTGTGGGACATCTATGGTTAGCAGGAATGAATTGTATGAAGAGCCAGCAAAGAAGGATCAGATATAGGAGGATAACCAGGAGAGAACAAAGTCCAGAAAACCTAGAGAGAAGAAAGTATCAAGGAAAAGAAAGTGACTGACAGTGTAAAAAGCTACAGAGAGGTCAAGAAGGATGAAAATGGAGAAAACACTATTGGATTTGGCAATTAAGAGATCATTGCTAACCTTGGAAAGGGCAGTTTTATTTGCATGATGAAGTCAGAAGTCAAATTATGAAATTTTTGAAGATACTGATATTTCAGTTGTTACGAAGAAGAAAATGAACATGTGCACTAATTGATAAGTAATGAGGGGGTGGGAAGCAGATATACTTGAGGTGAAAAATTATTTAAAGAAAATGTATTCTCTACTTATGGTCTGTATGGTTTGAATTCTCCAAATATATTAGCCCCCTCTGTAGTGAATTTATGAGTTGATATGGACAAAAGTTTCATAGGACAGTAGGTAAAATAAGTTTTATCTAAATTATTCAAGGGAGTTTTCTTTAAACAAATTTTCACCTCAAGTATATCTGCCTTTTTGGTACAGTATATTTAAAGTGTATCATCAGGGACAAGGACACAAATTGGTAGTTAACTGATTTCTTCTTATACAAAACACAGAAAGAACATCATGGTGGGTTAAAAATACAATATTCAAATACTTAACTTTGTAAATATATGAAAAATATCTGATGATTCTACTTCAGTAAAATACCAGAGGAGATCATTAATCAAGTAAGAAAACATTCCTTTCCGTTTCCTAGTCCTATTCCTTGAGGCTCTACAGAAAGAGATCAGAAACTTAGAGTGTAAAAAGTTCTATAGTAAAGAAGTAGTCACTCTTGATTTGATTTAGAAAAATGTAAAAATGAAAATTCAAAACACTTATTTCTTTTGTTGTTCTTGCTTTGTCCTAATCTAAGCTGTCACCTAACACTGAGCTTGCTTTCATTTTCAAAATCTATCTACAATATCCAGTTTGAGTTGAAACAACCCATGCTATAGCTATGCATTGCAAGGCATGAACTTATAAACCATACAAGCAACTGGGAAGATAAAAGAGTTAACATTCTGTATTTTTAGTAAAATGGTCAGAAAATTCATTGTGAATTGGATTAATGGGATGACCGATAGGCAGAGGAAATGTATGTTTTTTATGATTTTTCCTAAAGCTCTTTTTTATTTCTAAGAAATATTGCGGTTGTTGAATATCAGTGGACAAGGATGCTGAAAGTGAACAGAGGGGCAGGTAGGTGGCTCAGTAGAAAGAGAGCCAGGCCTGGAGGTGGGAGGTTTAGGGTTCAGATCTGATGCCAGACAATTCCTAGCTTTGTGACCCTGAGAAGCATTTAATCCCAAGTGCCTAGCCCTTATTACTCCTTGCCATGGAACCAAAATTAGTATTGATTCTAAGATAGAAGGTAAGGGTTTTTAAAAAAGGAAAGTAAATAAAAAGATGGTTATTAATAAAAGCAAATAAGGTGGAATTAGCTTTTCCTTTTTGCTTATAATTTATGACAACAGTAAGAGCCACTACATTTTTTTCTGGTTATGACATGGTTTCTTTGTACTCAGCTGCACTATGCTGAATCCCCTGCTCTACACTGTCATCCATGAGCTGACAATCATTTTAAATTAATCTGAGGTTATATGAAAGATCATGCCAGGAAAAATATGCACCCATTTTTCAGAAATACAAAACTAAAAATTGTAGTTATATTCTAGGCAGTATACTATTCATTAAGGAACTGGATTCAAATCCATGTTATGCAATTTACTACTACATGAGAACCCTTGAATTAATAATTTCAACTCTATGGGTAAATTCTTCTTTTGTAAAATTAGGAGTTTGCATTTGATCACCTATGGTTGCCTCTAGCTTGAAATCTATGAACCTTGTCAAAAAAGAGGTTTATAAAAGCATATCATACAAACCAAGATAATCTCTAATAATGCTGCCAGTTTCTTATCAACATGGCAGCAATTTCCAGACTGAATAGAGGTCAAATGAAGCAGTGAGTATGACACCAACCCCTATCATAGACAATTTCCAACTTTTAATATATTTTCATCATTATCACCCATATGCAGCATGGACTCTATTTTATTATTATTTCATTCTCATATTTTTCAAAGGAATGCAGACATAAATGATCTTGGGATAAGTCATTCTCCTGCTATTATTATTTTATATTTAATTTTCTGGGTAGATAAAATGACTGAATTTTACAGTTGAATAAAAGTATGGGGGTGTGAGCTCATCTTCTGTAGACTTGAAGCATCTTTATCACATATCCAAAAGCAGACAGAATAAAATAATCTCAACCTGCTCTCACATAGTTTTGAGTTCTTTTGCTGTCCATATTTTGGAAGTTTTTTGGTTGTATTTAATTTGGAGATTGCACATTTTGAGTCTGATTATATCTCTCATCTATTAAATGTTCATTTTCCAAGGATCAGTGCTATGTCCAAATGATTCGGGGATATAGTTTTGTCTAAGATGCTCTGATTCTACTGGAGTTACCTGTTGAATTCTCAAGGATATGGGTGTATGTTTCTATGTATGTATATATATATGTGTGTGTGTGTGTGCGTGTATGTAGATATATAGATAGATAATGCATATGCATACTTATGGAATTTGTTACCTATTAATTTATGAAGGCTAGTGAGCTAGTGAGTTTCTGGTATATTGTAGCCGTTTGATCATGTCTTTCTCAGCATTCAGTAAGTGCTAGATTTTCAAAACCTACAGTGGTATGCTGAATGGTTTTCACTATTTCCTTGAATGCTACACATTAATTAAAGTCTGATCTCCTAAAGGAAAATATTTCTTTAATTTCTGGTGTTGAAAACCTACTCCTAAATTATTACCATATCTGCCTCCCTCCCTTACCAACTACTTGAAAATATTCTTTTTTGAACCCTTACCTTCCATCTTATTTTTATTAATTAATTAATTAATTAATCAACCAATCAATCAATTAATTAATTAAGACTATTTTCCCATTGTTACATGATTCCTTTTCTTTCCTTCCCCTCCTTCCCTCCTGGAGCCACAAACAATTCCACTATGTTTTACGTGTATTATTGTTCAAAGCCTATTTCCATATTATTACTATTTACAAATAGAGCGATCATTCAAAGTCAACATCCCCAATTATATCCCCATCAATCCATGCGATCAATCATATGTTTTTCTTTTGTGTTTCTGCTCCCACTGTTCTTTCTCAGGACTTCCTTAGGATTCCTCTGGATTGTCTTGGGTCATTGCATTACTGCTAGTAGAAAAGTCTATTACATTTGATTGTGCTATAATATATCAGTCTCTGTGTACAATGTTCTCCTGGTTCTGCTCTTTTCACTCTGCATCAATTCCTGGATGTCTTACCTTCCATCTTAGAATCAATTTCATGTATTGATTCCAAAGCAGAAGAGGGGTAAGGGCTAGAGCCAGGCTAGTCCTGGCTCTCATCCACTAAGCCACCCAGCTGCCCCCTGGAAAGTATACTTGATGCCTTAGTTATTTGGCTCTGCTGACATTGTTGATTAATTTTATGTTGATATTGCCCATGGGAGAATGTTTGGTTTCCTCCTTGAATCTCAGCAAACTTGTAACCTCTACTCCTAGGTAAACTACTTTTTTTTAAACATGCAACCAGACTAGTAGTAATACTATTTTTATTGTTTTTGCTAACATTAAAGAAAAAAAATGATATTACCAGGAATAAAGCCTTGAAGGTTAGCTAGTTTACATGTAAGATCACCATATCTTAGACTCTTTGGAGCTGAAAAGAACACAAGAGAACATAATAATAGTCCAGTCAGTCCCTCTCATTTTACAAATAAGGAAATTGAGGATCTGGAAAGTTAAGTGCCTTCCTTTCCTAACTGACAAATTGTTAAAGAGTAAGAACACAATTCTTAGATGAAGAAATTAAAATTATCTTTAGTCATATGAAAAAATGCTCCAAATAACTATCAGAGAAATGCAAATTAAAACAACTCAGGTACCACCTTACGCCTCTTAATCCAGCTAACATGACAAAAAAATGAAGATGACAAATGCTGGAAAGGATGTGGGAAAATTGGAACACTACTACTGTGTTGGTGGAGCTGTGAAATGTTACAAACATTCTGGAGAGCAATTTGGAACCATAAGGTCATAAAACTTCTTACTTTTTTGACTCAGCAATATCACTACTAGGTCTATGTACCAAAGAGATCAAAGATAGGGGAAAAGGATCTACTTGTAAAAAAGTATTTATAGCAGCTCAGAAAGAATTGGAAATTGAAGGAATTCCCATCAATTGGGGAATGGATCAACAAGTTGTGGTATATAATTGCAATTGAATACTGTCGTGCCATAAGAAAAGATGAACAAGAACACAAAAACCTTATATGAAATACTTCAGAGGGAAGTGAACAGGACTAGGAGAACATTGAATACAGTAACAGCAATAAAGTTTGATGATCAACTGTAAAAGACTTAATTATTAGAAGTGTTGCAAAGATCTAGGACAAGTCCAAGGGACTCATGACAAAAAGGTTGTCCATTGTCATAGATGGAACTTATGGAGTCTGAATGCAGACTGAAGCATATTATTTTTCACTTTATTTCTTCCATGAATTTTTCTCTAGTGTCAGTGATATTTTTATCCCTCTTTTAGAGGTCCCCCCTGATGAGAGTTCATATTACAGTGGTATTCTTGTCATTAAAGAATTGAAGGACAGATGAGGAAAGTGATGTTGAAACAGACTAAGTGATTGCCTTAAAAAAAAGCAACACCAAAAACCATTAAGTTCCAGAATACGTACTAAAGTGTTCTGGCCCAAAGTTCATGTTCTTTTTAAAATCTTATAATTGATATGTCTGGGTTGAAGTCATAAATTTTGATTCAAATTAAGGGGCAGACTACAAATAGTAATAATTCTCAAATGCAAGCAACAACCGCATATCAAAGCTCTAACAGCAAGTATTTCTTTTATTTAATGTACATGCAGAACAGTTTTATTTATGATGTGAACTGTCCTAAAAGATTAAGATTCTGGAACAGAAGTTAAAGACCTAGGACTCAAATTCCAACTTTGCCATGTATTAATCCTATACATGCCATTAACTCTATGACACAACCTGAAAAGTAGTTTTTTCAACTCTAAAATTTTGAAGGTAGGGTAAATGGACACTAAGTGCCTTCTATCTCTAAATTTATGATGATAACAACTATAATGACATTTATATGGTATTTTAAGATTAACAAATATTTTTTAAAAATATCTTATTTTATTCTCACAACAATACTGTGGGGTAATTGCTATTTTTTATCATCATTTGACAGATAAGGAAATGAAGGTTGAGAAAGTTAAGTGTCTTACCTAGGATCACACAAACTAGGGACCAATCTGAATTCAGGTTTTTCTAACTCCAGGTCTAGCACTCTGTGTTTTTATCACTCACTTACATGACAGTTAATAACATTAAAAGTTTTGTTCCATTGTAAAGTGGAACTTGGGAATAGGTTTGTAAGAAACCTAGAATTTCAATTGGTCAAGAGACATCTCAGAGAAAGAACTGATAAATGGAAATAAGTAAAACATAGTTTTTTGTATACATATATCTTTTGTGTCAAATAATGCATTCTCTAATGGAAGGAGTTACCTGGGTATTTTAATGTAACAAATTAACAAACAAATAAATTTAAATTGAAAAACATTATCTTGCTAAGGTTCAGATAGAGCAACAAATTTATCTTCAAATTCTGATTTTAATTACTCCTTTGAGAACTGCCCTATTAGGCATATTATAAAATTAGTTTAATGCGGTTAAAAAGTGAGACACCTTAGGTTAAAGGGACATCATAAGCAAAAGAAACTTCAGAGTGGGAAGGTGACAACTAGGAGACCAATTTGATTGGAGCACAGAGTTTATTTGGGGATAGTAATGAGAAAACATGTAATGATGTAATGTGTAATTCTATCTAGTTCATAGATGACTTTGGATGCCAAAATGAGGAATTTGGACTTAATGTGATCAGCAATAAGTAATCAGTGTATGATTCTGGAATAGAATAATGGAAGTTTTGTTTTAGAATGACTAATCAGAAGCATCATATTCAATGGTATGGAAGAAGAGATATTGGAATCAAGATTACAATTTAGGAGGTATAAATTCAGTTAGGAGTTGATAAAG
>NC_058132.1:469870807-470015131 GCF_016433145.1 Gracilinanus agilis | reverse complement strand
TATATGGGTATGTGATTTGGAGTTTAGTCTTTAAAAATTGCTCTACAGCAAAAATGAATAAAATGGAAATAGGTATCAAGTGATAATATTCGTACAACCCAGTAGAATTGCTTGTAAACTCTGGGGGGGGGGAGAATGGAAAAGGGGAGGGAAATGAAATAAATCATGTAAACATGGGAAGATATTTAAATATAATTTTAAGAGAGTTAAGAACTTTTTTTCAATGTGATTATTAATAGCTTTGATTTCCTTATCTGAAAACTGCATGTTCATATCCTTTGATCATTTATTAATTGGGAAATGGCTTGTATTTTTATAACTGTGACTTAGTTCTTTACCTATTTGAAAAATAAGACCTTTATCAGAGAAATTTGATATAACTTTTAATATAATATATATTTACATAATTTGTTATAATTTTTCCCAGTTTGTTGTTTCCTTTCTGATCTTGGTTGCTTTGGTTTTGTTTGCACAAAACCTTTTAATGATTCATTTTACATATTGCAATGCTCTTTATTATAAGTCATTGGCCATTTTCTAAGAAGATTTGTATCAATCTACACTCTGAGTTCATCACCTTTCTGGAAGGAGGTGGGCAACAATATTTCATCATGAGTTCTCATGAATTTTAGTTGGTCATTGTGTTGACTAGCGTTCCCAAATTTTCTTTAAAAAAAGAAAGATTTATTTTAATTACATAAGATCTACCTTTCTACTCCAACCTACCCTTGATTGGAAAATCAAGGAAAAAGAACTCATTACTATTCATAGTCAATGAAAACAATTTTTTCATATTGGTTATATCTTTAAAATATTCATCTCTTTCTGCATTTTTGTCTTTCATCTTTCTATAATGAGATGGGTAGCATACTTTATCGTGAGCCCTCTGAAATCCTGATTGGTCATTATGTTATTATGCTATTAAAAGTTCAGCACAATAGTATTTGTGCTGAATAGAATTTGTTTTGTTCAGGGAGGACTTTGGGGTAAGGGTATTTTCAGGGCTGCTCATCCACATTTAGGGTCTGCCTGTCAACCAACTCTCTGTGGTTCCAAGATGCTATAGCATGTGTAACAGAAATACCCAGCAAAACTATTTCGGCAGAAAAATGGGCTAAATCAGACTGCGGGTAACCAACAGGCCTTAAATCTGTTTGTGAGCTAGAGGTATGTATATTCCAAGCATGTGAAGATGTGAAGACTCTAACTTCCTTCGTGTCCACAAACAAATGAGTGGAAGAGAACCATTCAATTCAGTGACCATGAAGATGGCTGAAACAGATGCTGTAAAGTGCTTAGAGTTCAGTTAGGTACTGAAGATACTAAGGTCATCCACTATATCCTAGGACATTGCTGGTCATCCTGACATTTGTCTTCTATGACTCCAGAGGAGAATGAGGACAGTGACTTTGTGCAATTCTGACTCAGTTTAATCCAATTTAAGCACAAGTTAAGACATGACTATGTAATACCATCGGTCCTTTTCAAAAATGAAGGATGAACAACTATCTATCATATTTATAACTTCTTCATCCATTCCCCATTTATGAGTGTCCTCTGCAGATTTCTGTTTTTAGAAACTTCAAGAAAATCTTCAGACCTACTTGCTTTACAACACCCCACACCTAGCAGATTGGTTAAAATGACAACAGGAGAGAGTAATAAATGTTGGAGGGGATGTGGCAAAATTGGGACATTAATGCACTGCTGGTGGAGTTGTGAATTGATCCAATCATTCTGGATGGCAATTTGGAACTATGCCCAAAAAGCACTAAAAGACTGCCTGCTCTTTGATCCAGCCATATCATTGCTGGGTTGTACCCCAAAGAGATCATGGGGAAAAAGACTTGAACTAAAATATTTAGAGCCATACTCTTTGTGGTGGCAAAAAAAAAACAACTGGAAAATGAGGGTATGCCCTTCAATTGGGGAATGGCTGAACAAATTGTGGTATATGCTGGTGATGGAATACTATTGTGCTCAAAGGAATAATAAACTGGAGGAATTCCATGTGAACTGGAAAGACCTCCAGGAATTGATGCAAAGTGAAAGGAGTAGAGCCAAAAGAACATTGTGCACAGAAACTGATATACTATGGTAAAATCGAATGTAATGGACTTCTGTACTAGCAGCAATGCAGTGACCCAGAACAATTCTGAGGGATTTATGGAAAAGAACACTACCCACATTCAGAAGAACTATAGGAGTGGAAACACAGAAGAAAGACAACTGCTTGAACACATGGGTTGATGAGGACATGATTTGGGAAGTAAACTCTAAACAACTACCCTAGTACAACTATCAATAATATGGAAATAGGTCTTTATCAATGACACATGAAGAAACCAGTGGAAATGCATGTTGGCTACAGGGGGTGGGGGGAGAGTAAGACATGAATCATGTAACCATGGAAAATTTTTTCTAAAAAAATAAAATAAATCTACAATTATTTTTGTACATGTTTAGAATTTGTTTTGCTTAGTATTAATCCCTCCCTTAATTTACCTTCTCTTTAATTTCTCTTTCCTTTTGTCTCCTTTCTTTCCCTCTTCACTGTTTAGTGAAATGTATTTTACACAATTTTGGATGTATAGACTTCCTCTTTTGATGAAATTATTTTAGAGTGACATTCAAATATCAGTCATACCTCTACTTTATCTTCCTTGTTAATGTACATGTCAACTTGTATTCCCTAATTATGTGAGATGATTTTCCATAACCTTTTTCTCCTTTTCAATTACCCTATGCCCATTGTATTCCTCTTCTCTTTTTCCATTCTTTCCTTATGATCATCAATACATAACAAAACTTTGGACTTCATCTATGAATCTTGATGATAATAGAAATCAGTGGGGTCACATCTCCCCATATCTGAATTTATGCACTTTATCCTTGCTTATTCTTTATCTTTATCATCGTCCATTACAACTTACCTTTTTGCATATCTCTTAATTCTTATGTTTCCATTTCAAAGTTTCTTTGGGTCTCTTCTCTTGGAAGTCTTCTACTCTATTAAAGATTAATTTTTTTCTTTTGTAGAATTATGCTTAATTTTTTTCCCCAGGCAAGTTATTCTTATCTGTAATCCCAGATTATAAGTCTTCTAGAACATAATATTTCAGGTTCTCTACTCATTTTTTTTTAAACCCTTGTACTTCGGTGTATTGTCTCATAGGTGGAAGATTGGTAAGGGTGGGCAATGGGGGTCAAGTGACTTGCCCAGGGTCACACAGCTGGGAAGTGGCTGAGGCTGGGTTTGAACCTAGGACCTCCTGTCTCTAGGCCTGACACTCACTCCACTGAACTACCCAGCTGCCCCCTTCTCTACTCATTTTTAATGATGGATACCAAACTATGTTTGATTCTGACTGTGGCTTCTCTGAATTCGAATTCTTTCTGGCTGCTTGCAGTTTTGGCCATGATGGTAATAGGAGTTTTCATTTCGGAATATCTTTCAGAAGGTGAACAGTGGATTTTTTTCTATTTCTACTTTGCCCTCTGAAAGCTTACAAATCCCCAGGCTATTCTTGAGATCCTAGAATAATACAATAGTCAATAACTCTCTCCAAAAAAGCAGTAGCAGCCCAGGTTTACCTTTCAGTACTCCCAAAACAGTTTGATCCAGGACAAAATAGGATTGAGCCCCATTCCCTTTCCCCTTTTAATCTGAATGCTGCAGGTTCCTTATTTGGTTTGAAATATGAGGAAAATTAGTCTACTTTTGGACTCTTCTCCCTATAAGCTGACCAGAAATGTTCTGTTTGCTCAGAGAGGGAAAACTATAGCGTCCCTTTTAGTTAGATGCTACTCTGTTTATTCCTATACCTGGACTAGATGTTTGAAGTGAGACTCTACTTTGTGTCTGAGTCCTAAGACATGCCAGTGCGGCTGCTATTCCTGAGTTTTGAACTTGCCCCTTCCTCTACCACCCAAACCCTTCCTAACCAGGGTTGCTACCATTGTGTACTAGTCCCCTCCTCACTCTGCCTTGGATTTGTAATTTAGGACTTAGTAATGAATGATAACGTTGGCAGTTGGAACCTGTCCCTGCAATCTTCCAATGCGTGACAGAGATTCCTGGCCCAAACAGTCCCCAGTCTGAAGACCTCCCTATCTGTCTCCCTTTGCCAGACTAGACTAGAAAAATAACTCATTATTACATTAAAAAAATTTCTCCACCAGGATTTGGTCTGGTGCATTTTCTACATCTATTATCAGGTATTTGTGGAAAAATAGCTCACAATTTTGATTCCTGTCACTCCATCTTGTGTCTACCATCTAATCAAGCATTTATTAAGAAGCTATTCATGGGGTGCATCTGGGTGGCTGAGAGCCAGCCCTAGAGGCAGGAGGTCCTAGGTTAAAATCTGGCCTCAGACACTTCTTAGCTATGTGACCCTGGGCAAGTCACTTAACTCCCATTGCCTAGCCCTTACCTCTCCTCTGCCTTGGAACCAATAAATACATAGTATTGGTTCCAAGATGGGAGGTAAGGGTTTTTTAAGAGGCTATTTAGTGCCTGGTCCTGTACAAAATTCAGTGGATATTGTATATGGATTTATATATATGTATATATAATATTTATAATATGTTTGCTTCTGTATCTTCATGTAGCTATTAAATATCTCTTTCTCTCTCTGTCTCTGTCTCTCTCTCTGTTCCTTCCTCCCCGCAATGTATATCAGTTAGTCAATAATAATTATGTTACTACTCTCTTTCAAAAGCAAAAATTAGAAAGGACAGGCAAGTGAGTTAACATTGGATATTTTGATTATTCTATTTATATAGTTTTGCCCTTTGCTTTTAACTGGTATTTTTTTCAAATGAAAGAGGCATTAGAGAGAGGAATAGACTTGGGTTCAAAACACTTTCATTAAAATTTTGGCTTTATCATTTACTAGATGTATGCTTAAATGCTTCTGCCACTTGCATTTCTTTGAATCCCCAATGCTTAGCAGAAGGCTTAGGGCATAGTAGGGATGTAAGACATGCTAGGTAACTGGCTGAAAGACTTCAAAGTCTCAGCTTGAGTCTTATCCTAAAAATGGTGACAATCATATTTGAACTATCTCTTCCATGGGGAGTTGTAAGGACATCCCCTTATAAACGTTCACATACTGTATAAATGTGAGACATTAGCAATATTATTATTATCCTTAAGAAGGAAAAATATGTTAATTTAGAAATAGCATGTGATCTGTTCAAATACTCTCTGCTCAATTATAGAAGGGGTAGAAATGTGATCGTATAGAATTGTAGAAAAATGGACATTCAATGAAATAGAAAACTTTCAAGCATTCCTGATGAAAAAAACAGTTGAATAGTAAATTTGACTTTCAAATTTAAGACTCAAGAGAAGCACAAAAAGGTAAACATGAAAGAGAAATCATAAGAGACTCATTAAGATTAAATTATTTAACTTCCTAAATGGGAAGATGATGCATGTAACTTTTAAGAGCTTTATCATTATTAGGGCAATTACAAGAATGATATTCCAACATTGTAGTACTTCATGCCGAACCATTTTCTCCTTGTAAATTCTTCTTTTATGTGAGATAATTTCCTCCATTCTTCCTCTCCCTAAACTCTTTTTTTCTGGGCATCTCTCTTTCTCACCTATTCATTTTTTGAACATGACACTAACATAATCAGTTCACTCCCACACACTCTTTCTAAACTTGAAGTCTTCTTAATAAGATGAGGGATGAGACAAGGCTGTCCATTATTACCACTTTTATTCAATGTTGCACTAGTAATGCTAGCTGTAACAATAAGAAAAAGAGAATTTGAAGGAATAAAAATAAACAATAAAGAAATAAAACTACCATCCTTTACAGATGATATGATGGTGTAATTATCCTAAAATCCAAGATTTAAAATCTTTTCAAGAAATTTCAGGAAAAGAAACTTGCCAACAACCTGAATCAAGAAAGCAGATCTTTTTGAAGAAGATGCCGTAAAGATGCCTGCAGAAGCCACACATTGCATCAAAAGATCCAGAATGAACTTTGGGATATAATGAACTGAACTGAAGGGGATTGAACGTATTTATTCTGAATGTAAACTCTTATGCCAAAGTGGACTGCCCCCTAATTGGCATTTATGCTTATCTATCTTTTCTATTTCAAGTGATTATTAATGAACTTTATAGAAAATAAGAATGTGGAAGATATTAATTTTTAAATATAACAATGGTATACTTAGGAAATCCTAGAGAATCAACTAAAAAACAAGTTAAAAAATTTTAAACTTTGGCAAAGTTACAGGATATAAAATTAACCAACAGAAGTCATTATCATTTCTATATAATACTAACAAAACTCATCAGGAAGAAACAGAAAGGGAAATTCCATTTAAAATAATTGCTGATAATATAAAACACCTGGGAGTCTACCTGCCAAGGCAAACCCAGGGACTATATGAATAAATACAAAGAAATTTTCACACAAATAGAGAGAGATCTAAACAATTGGAGAAATATTAATTGCCCATAGGTAGGCTGAACCAATATAATAAAAAATAATAAAATAGATCTAGAAGAACAAAATGTCAAGAATATAAAAAAAAACAATTAAAACTGTGTAAAACAGCTTACCTGTTCCAGATTTCAAACAATATTACAAAGTGGTAATCATCAAAACAGTCTGATACTGGCTAAGAAATATAGTGCTGGGGCAATAGCTTATAATCAATACACAGTAATAAACTATCATAGTAGCCTATCATTTGATAAACTCAAAGATCCAAGCTTGTAGGTTAAAAATAACATTTGACAAACATTGCTGGGGACACTGGAAAGCGTTTTTTCAGAAACTGTGCCTAAACCAACATCACACACTGTATACCAAGATTAAGGTCAAAATGAATAAATTATTTAGACATAAATGATGATAATATAAGTAAACAAAGAAAGCATAGGAAAATGTACCTGGGATCTACAAATAAGGAAAAAATTTATAACCACAAAATAGATTGAGAGGATTATAGGAAGTCAAATGGATAATTTGATTACATGAAAATAAAAAGCTTTTTTCATAAATAAAACAAATGAGGCCAAAATTAGAAGGAAAAGAAAAAACTGAAAAAAAATTTATAGCATGTGATTCTCATAAAGGCCTCATTTCTCAAATATACAATAAACTGCAATGAAATTTGAAAAATAAGAACCATTTCCACAGTCAGTTACTTTTTTAGAAAAGAAAATCAAAGCTATCAATAGTCACAAAAAATGCTCTAAATCAGTGATGGGCAAACTACGGCCAGTGGGACAGATGTGGCCCCCTGAAATGTTCTATTTGGCAGCAGACATTATTTCTAATCTGAAGAATACAATGAGTAGGATACAATACAATGAAACTTAGAAAGAGTTGCCTTAGAAACAGACTAACAAATGAGCATTTCCTTTCCTTTGGTCACCTCTTTAAAAAGTTTGCCCAGTTCACAACTCCACCAGCAATGCATTAATGTCCCAATTTTGCCACATCCCCTCCAGCATTCATTACTCTCCCCTTCTATCATTTTAGCCAATCTGCTAGGTGTGAGGACATTAACTGGGACATTAATGCATTGTTGGTGGAGTTGTGAACTGATCCAACCATTCTGGCTGGCAATTTGGAACTATACTCAAAGAGCTATAAAAGAATGCCTGCCCTTTGATCCAGCAATACCATTGTTGGATTTGTACCTCAAATAGATCATAGATAAACAGACTTGTAGGAAAATATTTATAGCCGTGCTTTTTGAGGTGGCAAAAAACTGGAAAATGAGGGTATGTCCTTCAATTGGGGAATGGCTGAACAAATTGTGGTAAATGCTGGTGATGGAATACTATTGTGCTAAAAGGAATAATAAATTGGAGGAGTTCCAGGTGAACTGGAAAGACCTTCAGGAACTGATGCAGAGTGAAAGGAGCAGAGCCAGAAGAACATTGTACACAGAGACCAATACACTGTGATAAAATAGAACGGTGTGTACTGGCAGTAATGCAGTGACCCAGGACAATTCTGAGGGATTTATGGAAAAGAATGCTACCTACATTCAAAAGAAGAACTGCAGGAGTGGAAACACAGAAGAAAAACAACTGCTTAAACACATGGGTTGGGGTAGACATGATTGAGGGTGTGGACTAGAAACTACCACACCAATGCAACTATCAACGATTTGGAAATAGGTCTTGATCAATGACACATATTAAAACCAGTGGAAATGTGCATTGGCTATGGGTGGGGAGGTCAGGGGGTGAAGGGGAAAGTAAGAGCATGAATCATGTAATCATGTTAACTTTTCTAAAAAATAAATATTAAAAAATTAAAAAAAATAAAAACACATCAGTGTTAGAAAAAAAATTTGCCCATCACTGCTCTAAATCATTATAGATTAGGGAAATGCAAATTAACACTACTGTGAGGTACCACTTCGTGCCTAACACATTGACTAACATGACAGAAAAGGAAAATGACAAATGTAGGAAATATTGGGACACTGTTAGCAGAGTTGTGAAGTAGACCAACCATTCTGGAAATCAATTTGGAACCATCCCTATAGGATGATAAAACTGGATACCTTTAACCCAACAGTAATATTACTGAATTTGTGCCCCAAGAGATCAAAAGAAAAGGAAAAGGATCTACATGTACAAAAAGATTTAGAACAGCTCTTTTTTGTGGCAGCAAAGAATTGGAAATTGAAGAGAATCCTATCAATTGAGAAATGGATAAACAAGTTGTGATAGATGATTGCAATGAAATGTGCTAAAAGAAATAACAAGTGTGATAGTTTCGGGAAAAAAATCTGGAAAGATATATGAAATGAAGTGAAGTGAGAAGAACAAAGATAACATTATACACAATTAACAACTACATTGTAATGAATAATACTACTAAGCCTGTACCCCAAGAGATTAAAGAAAAAAGAAAATGTCCTACATGTACAAAAATATTTATAGTAACACTTTTTATGGTGACAAAGAATTAGAAATTGAGAGGATGCCTATCAATTAAGGATTGGCCAAACAAGTTGTGATGGATGATTGTGATATTATTGTGCTTACAAGAAATGATGAAAAGGATAGGTTCAGAAAAAACCTGGGAAGACATATAAATTCATGTAAAGGGAAGTGATCAGAACCAGGACCACATTGTACATAGTAATACAATATTGTAATGATGATCAGGTTTGAAAAATTTCATTAATTTGATCAAGAATGAAAATGCTATCTCCCTTCAGTTTGAGAACTGATGAACTCTAAATGCAGATTGAATCATACTTTTAAATGTTTTTCTTTATTTCTTGTCTTTTTTGTCAATGTTTTCTTTTGAAACATGACTAATAAAGAAATATCTTTTGCATGTCTTCATCATTATCAAAATACTTGCCCACTCAAGAATTGCAGTGGAGCAGAAGAGGAGAGAATTTGAAACTCAAATTTAAAAAATGTTACAGTTAAATTTTTACATGTAATTGGGAAATATTTAACAAATAAAAATATATTTTAAGTATATTTGTATTTTCAATTCTTCCAATACAGTAAATTGTATGATTATACATGGTCCTCATACATTTTAATTCTCATGTAGTTGTTTTTTTTAAGGCTATAACACCTTTTTGTGACTGCATGGCATATATAATTTTTTATCCTGCCTGGCCAGGTTAACTTGTACTCCTGGCATATAATAAATGTGAAATATTACACTACTACAGAATGACCCAAAGGTCTTGCTGCAGTTTAAAACTATCAAAGCTTAAACCTACATATAGAATTTTCGGAGCACTCTTTATATTATACTTTATTAATTAAAATATTGAATTATAATGCATATAGAAAAAAGAGAAATAACCATATGGAAAACAATATTTGCAATAAATAAATTGTTACAAGGGTGATATATAATATTTAGGGAAATATCATAGCTTACCAATAAATAAGACCCAAAGGTATTTCTCAGTGGGTAAATATTCAAAAGATATGAATAAACAACTTTTAAAAGAACTGAAAATTGTGAATGATTATACAAAACATGCTCCAAATCACTGATAAGAGAAATGCAAATTAAAAGCACTCTGAGATTAACTTCAACCTTCAAACTGGCAATGATTGTCAAAAATAAAAATAGTCTGTTGAAAAGGTTGTGGGAAGACAGACATAAAAACGCATGATTGGTAGAGCTAAGAACTGGTCCAACTATTCTGGCTATTACTTTATAATTATAGAATAAATGTAACGAAAAATGTTATACCCTTTCATATAGTTACTCTAGGGCTTCGACCAGAGAAGTAAAAGACAGAAACAAAACTACAACCTAAGCCAAAATAGTCACAGCAGTGCTTTCTAAAAAAGAAGAACTGGAAATAAAGTAGTTGACCATTAGTTAGAGAATGTTTAAAGAAGCTGGCATAGAAATTGAATAGAACAATACTGGGCAATTAGAAATTATATAAATATGTGGGATTCAGAGAAACACAGGAATGTTTATACGAACAAATCAAATGTGAAATGAGCAGAACCAGAAGAACATTATAAGTGAATAAAAATATTACTGTGAGGAAGATGAGTAACTGAAAAGTTAATGCCTTAGAGACTAAATAATTGTGAGAGAAACAGAAGACTTTGTATACATTGTCAGAGAAGATTGTTATAATGGGGTTTTTGCTTACCATTTTCTTTGTTATAAGCAAGTGTTGAATTCTAAGGACTGAGGGGAAAGGAGAGAATTTGTTTTTCTAGAAATTACTGTGATACAAAACAAAAAGGTTATCTATAAATATTATTTTACTGAAACCATGAAGATTTCTCTGGAATATATAAGCAAGATCTAAAGTCAGAAAAGAATCATCTCATTGTCACTGAAGCACACATCTAGTGAAATGACAGCTTATTATTATTATTATTATTATTATTATCTTAACTTCTGCTTTTACAAGGAGATAAAAATATTTGTGCAGATTTTTAGATGCGATTTAACATGACAATAACTTTGTTACTACATGAGAGCTAAATACAGAGTGAAGTTTTAGTCTTTTAGACTACCAATTATAATCTTTGTTTCAACAAACTTAGAGTAATGAAGACTATTAAGATGTTAATATTGTGCTTTTATGCTAAGCTAAACTCATCTTTTAAAAAATAACTTTTGAATAATTTAATGGTTAAATATTTAAAGTACAGCCAATTCTCTGCTTTTGAGATGCCAATTCCCTTCTTAAAATTGTTGCCAGACTGCAAACTACTCTACTTACTGATGCAATTTTAAAACATTCATCTAAGGGTCACTCTTGACCTCATCAACAGCCTATGTTCATTTCCCTAGGTCTCCTCAACTTCATAGCCAAATTCAACAAAGGGAAGAATGAAAACCTAGGATGGAAAAATAACCTGAATGAATATTACATATTTTCAAGGTCATAGAATGTTTACATGAAATTTTCATGTTAGCATCTTCCTATATTGTCTAATCTCATAAATGGAGGATCTAAGAATAAGTCCAGGATTGGAGTTATACATAATTGGGTGTAAAAAAAGTTTTAAAAAGCTATATTAATTTTAATGCTTTGTTAGATTTGAGATTATCTTCAGAAACTGACATTTTTTTAAAAAGTATGATTTTTATCCCCTTCATATGTTTTTGAAAAATGATTTTGGCATAAGCTTCGTGCCAAAAATTTTACAGCTGGAGAGAAGGATTTAGGTTAAAACTGCAAGCCTGCAGGGATTTGACAGGAGGTTTTGAGGCCATAAAGTACATTTTCCTAAAGTGCTACCCTTTGTAACCAATCAGAAGGGTATCAATAGTGTGGATATTTTCTGTGGCCAATTTTTATTTCTTATGTTCAGAAGGAATAGATTTAATTTCAATAACTATAGTAAGTACTAAACAGATGTCCATATACAAATTGTGAAAAAACTGCTCTGGAAACTCTTTCCTTTTGACTTTTTTCCCCTCTCCCCAGAGTATTAATCATTAAATGTAGAAATAGATCATTTGTACCTTGGAGTAGTTAATGACATTGCATAGTTTCATGATATTGCTCTCAAGGTGAAAATTGTCTCAAGTCCAGTAACTTCATATTTGGATGAAATTTAAGGCTCAGTTCAGTCTGGAGCAATGTGAAGAAGACTGGATTTATGTATAGATAGAATCCCTGATTCTCAGTCCTCTCTATATTCCTTAACACCTTTTGTGATTTTAGGTAAGTAGCAAAATTACTGTGAGTCTGTTTCCTCTTTTGTAAAGTGATCTAGTTGGTCTAGAGGATCTCTACAATCTCTTTGGAATCTTTATCTATCCTACAGATAAGTAAATTCTGACTTGAATTAGACTTGCCCTAGAAACATCTCCCCCTCTTCCCTTAGCTGTAATGTCCTGACTGATGGACTTCAAGTCTAAATGTTAGTTTGGATTCTAGTACAGAGGGTCTAAAACTCTCTTCCTTTTGCTTTTTTTAAATATATTTTTGATTTTATCAATGAAGGGAGTTACCAGAGAGGAACTTTGCTCTACAATTTCTTTTTTCTCCTCTAGTTTTGGAGGGAAATGGGATGTAAGTTGTAAGGGCTGATGGTAGTCCTTTTGATGGACGGCTACCTTTTTTTAGTCACATCTATGATTTTTTCATTGTAAATTTCATTATTTTCAATTAATTTTTTCTCTTCTCTCCTCATTTCCCTTGGAAAAGAAAAAGAAAACCAAAACAAAGACCTCATAATTTAAATAATCAAGAAATCAAATTTCCATGTTGATTATGTCCAAACTATCTCATTCTAATACTTTTTTGGTCAGAAGAAGGTTAGCAAACTTTATTTTGGTCCTCTGAAATTGTAATCAGACATTGCTTTGAATATTTTTCCATAGTTTTTTGTCCTCCCAAAATTATTCTGTTTTTTTCCTACTTCTGATCACTTCAATCTACATTCTCTTACTCAATTATTTCCAGGTTTCTTTGAAACTATTGCTCTCAAAACTTCTTATCATTACCCCAGTGGACATGTATAATGTCCAGGATCAAATACACTACTGCTCCAAACTTCTTATACCTTAGCAACCCTCACAAACTCTGCCATCAAATGACACTGGTTTCTTTGTCACATCTGTGTCTCCTACAAGACAATTCTCCCCTCTCTAGTCATTCTCCATTCTTGGAATTCTCTCCTTCTTCATTTCTATCTCTTGGCTTCTTTGTCTCCTTTTAAGTCTCAGCTAAAATCCAATGTTCTTTAAGACTGTTTTTGAATTCCCTTAAGGTTAGTACCTTCTCTCTTTTGATTATCTCCAATTTATTCTTGTTGTTTCCCCTATTACACTACAATGCCTTTGAGAGTAGAGACTATCACTTGTTTTTCTTTATCCTCCACACTTACAGTGCTTGGGACATGGTTGGTGCTTAATGAATGTTTATTGACTCGGGTATTTCTCCAACCTACCAACTTTCCAGTCTCATCCATAAACTTCTGCTCTGAGACTGATGGGCTGATTGGTGAAAGTTTTTCCCCAGCCACTATTTCAGGGAAAGCTCCAGTCATGATTCATTTTACCTCCCTTCCAGATTCCTGATCTTCTTCTCCTTGCTAGCAGCATTGTTCTTTGGTGGAGGACTTTTTTCTTCTTCTGCTCCTGCCCAGGTTTAGATCTTTGATCACATCTCTTCTGTCACTGTTCCTAGATGAGATATGATTATCTACTTCCTTGTGCCCCACTCACCATTCCAAGCACTTCACCAAAGGACCCTTACCTAACTATCCTTCTTCTTTTTGTATTGTTTCCTTCAAGTTCCTGGAGGGCAGAAGATGTCTTTGGTTTTTGTATTGATATCCCAGGGACTTAGTGTGAAATAAAATATAAAGTCAGCACTTAAATGCTTTTGTCATTCACTCACCATTCATTCATTATCCCTTGCTTTACTATTTCTTTCTGTAAGCTTTTAGGGAAAGTTATTTCCTGGGTTGCAAAACTAAGTAGTACTGTATCAAATCAATTTTAGAACTAATTTAGGTACTTTGGAGGAGTAATTCAAATACACAAGTCTGAAGTATTTTTCAGTCTCTCATTTCTCCATTTCTTGTAAAAATTATGGGAGCCTGATCCCTGTGTTTTTTTTATCTCAGGAACCTGAGTTTGACCCATCAGTTCAGCAATACATGTGTTAATTTTGTTAAATTCAAATATTAATGAAGAATGAGTTAGATTTATATTAATTGTATTAAATCCAAAAATTAATAGCAAACAGAGGTGACTCATGTTTCTCAGGATCTTGTCTACTGAACTATACTGATAGAGATCATGAAACAGTTTTCCACTGAGTATAAGCTCAATATGATAAACCCTATACTTCCAGTACTTATTAAATAACAATAATTGCTAGCAACTTTTTCCCCTAGTACTTTGAAGTTTGCAAAGCACTTTCCAAATATCTTCTCTTTTTATCTTCACCACAACCATGAGAGGTAGGTGCTGTTATTTTATAGATAATGCAATTGAGGCTGAGAGGTTGTGACTTACTCAAGGTCACACAACTAGTATCACAAGTCACATTTGAACTCAGGTCTTCTAGACTACATCTCTACAGCTCTACCATATCTCTGGTACCACTCAGCTATCTCAGTTAATAATAATCCAATTCACAATAAATCCAATAATGATGTTTGCTCTATGTACAAGTAGCATACTGAATGAAACTGATTTTATTAAATAAGTGACTTAATAGATAATAAAGTTTAAATGAGAAAATCTCATAGTCTCTTTTTTGAGTTATTTAAGGAAAAGTGATAAAAAGGAATATGTTTACTTGAAAATGATTCATAATTTATCATAGCTGAAGTAATGGATATAGCAAACTAAAGTGGAATTCTGCTTGTCTTTCACATTTTAGAATGTCATAAGGAACCCCTTGTTCTCTTCCTTTTTTTCAAAAGCCTTTAGAGCAAGGGGGTATCTAAACAATGTCAAATAGCAAGTTGAGAAGTAAATAAGTAATTCAAATCAGCTACAGTTCATCTTAATGCCCAGATCAAGTCTCGGTTGTCTTAATGGCTATACCAAATTGGCTGTTCAATTTCAAGGTCTACCGAATAAAGCAAATTGAATGAATATTCCATTTATATGATTTCAGACTCATTAAGACAAGCTAGTCCAGTTCTGGCATATCTTCTTTCACCTTCATTTCTGAGCATGCTACTTAACAAGTTCATAGATGTCACAGAGCCATAGAGTCACCAAATGGAATTACAAGAGATCTGCCTCCTTGACTATTTGATTCAACTTGTAAACTTTTCTATAGGGTACTTGAAAAATTATCACCTAGCCATTACAAAAGGGAATATTGTAAGGGTTGAAAAATTAAAGGTTGGACTAAATATATAAAAATGTGGTCAAAGAAAATATATTACTCAAGTTAGGATGACTTTTTTATGGTTGTTTATTTACAAAAGGAGAAGGAGTGAAAGTCAGGAAATGAGAGAGTAGATAATTACTCTGGCCCAGTCTGAACTAGGCAGGGCTTCAGAGGCCCCAGCAAAAAGGGACCAAGAGGTAAATTAAACAAGGATTCTAGCCATGAGGCCTCCTCCAAGATGAGGAACCTCTGTGGAGGCTAGTTCCTCCAGTGGAGCCAGGAAAAGTAGTCAAACTTTTTCACTCACCCACGTGGTAGTCCTAAAGGAAGATCAAAGAGCAGTCTGAGGTGCCAAGCCAGAGCTCCTCCAGGACCAAGTTTGAAGGTCAAAGAGCTGGTCACAGGAAGTTTCTCCCACTTTTAAAGACCATTCCTTTCACCTCTTCCTGTGCCTTCCTTCCACTTTATGTGGACCAATTGCAGCATTAGCTTTGTTTAGGACTGCCCACAGGGCTGTCAGTGGGTTTATGATTCATCACCCACTATAGCACACGTGTATCATAGACCTCCCCATACTTAAAGAGAAGTGGGATATATACACTTCTGGTGATTAAATCTATAAATGGGAAGGGTAGAGTTAATCCCATCTTTGCAATATAATACTCCCAACACATTGGACTCTACTTTTGGATACTATAGCTTTGATTGTTAGACAGTTTTTCTTCATATGGATCCTAAATTTTACTCTCTGAAATGCCCTCTGATTTTTAAAATTTTTCACTCTGGAGAAAGAAAAGCAAATTTAATCATCCTCCATGTGAGGGTCCTTCAAATACTTACAGACAATTCCTCCCATAATGCTTCTCTTTTCCAGAAGAAACACGCTCAATTCTTTAATATGATGTATACATGACACTTTTCCTTAGCCTTTTACCATCCATTTTAATGCTCTGTAGCTTAATATTTCCCTACCTTAAATATAATGCCAAAAAATAAAATAGTACTCTAGGAGTGTTCGACAAAGATGAATTACTGTGAGACTATTTACCTTCCCAGTTTAGGCAATATTCCTTTCAATGTAGCATAGCAATTTCTTATCTTTATTGTCTACCATCTACTGATGATGCATATCAAGCTTGTAGTCCACTAAAACTTGTAGATTTTTCCCCTATGAACTGCTAACAATACGTTTCACATGTTTTACAGATAAAACTGATTTAAAGGAAAGGAAAAGAATGGAAGGCTGGGGAAGGAAAAGGAAAAAAGAAGATATTAATGCAGCATGTTTTGTCTTTGATGAGGCTGTTAGTTCTGCATGATGTTTAGTTACTTTTCTTTTTTAGTCCTTTTCTGGACATTTGTTAATATCTAGATTAATGACACTATGCAACATCTTTTTTGGGATCACTTCCCAATTTACATTCATGCTTGCAATATGGAACATCAGAGGGGGCCTGATCATTATTATTCTCTAAGTTCTAAGGGTAACCTTAAGGAAATGGATTTCTAATACTGTTACTCATGAGCCCTCCACTAATAGTTATCAAGTGACCTTATTTTGTTTAATCAAAAGCATTTACCTAGAAGATATAGCAAAATCAATTATTTCAACCCATTTTCCTCAAAATTCTGGGACATACCTGGACAAACCACTAGGATATCTAGAGGTCCATGGATAGAATAAATTCAAACTTTGAATACAGTGGTAGTGAGGTATGAGAGTAGGTCACATGTATAGGAGAGTTGATTCACAATTCCTGATTACTGGAAGTACTCCCATAAATCTGAATCTGGCATTCTTGTATGGTGAAAGGTATCCTCATTTGACATTATTTCCATATCTATTTGTTATTGGCATAACATTCTATACCTGGATAGTTATATATCTTACTGTTCTATTAACAGTGGAAGAGGAGAAAGAGAAGTCAAAAGAAATTCCTCCTCCTCACCCCACAAGAAAAGATCCCATCTTGAACTGGAATCCTCATTTCCTAAACTTAGAGTCTTCTACCACTAGATTAGTTCACCTCTTAACTCACTACTGAAGTTTAATAAAACTATAGTAGTGAGTCAAGAGGTGTATCTGACTTTTTTCAACCGATCACAATACATTTCCTGTGTACATTCATCCAATGGTCAAAGTATTATAATATTTTAAAATCAACTAAGAGCTTGTTAGTACCTAATTTACTATATGATTGATAGATAAAATTAATGTGTCTGGATTTCTGAGACTACATCAGTTGAGGTAGAGATGGAACTCTGCCCTTAAAAATAAATTCTATAATTTTGCCAGGAATGAAGTACAAGCTCATTGTTCTCTAGTTTGCAGAATCTATACTTTAAAAAAATGATTGCCTTCATTCTTCTGTAATCCTTTTGCCACCCTTCTTGTTTTTTCAAAGATCTTTCAAAGATCACTAACAATATTGTGTTAATTATACCTAATCTTTTCCTTTGGCACCTTAAGATGAAATTAATTTGCCAGAGAAGACAGTGGCAAGAATTAATTCACTCTGCATTCTTTTCATTATCTGTTACCATGATCCTATCCAGCTCAACCAAAAATTTTATCTCATCTTTGATCCTTCCCTTTCCCCCAAAGGGACTAAAATAGTCCTTTTACTGTTTATAACTTTTGTTGCCAGCCTCAGTTTATTATGCCCTTTAATTTATGGCATAACCTTAGAACACTGCTTCCATTTTCTTGAGTGAGCCTATTTTTTTTTCTTTTATACTTGATAGGCTTGTAGTTGGGGATTACATAACAGAAAGCTCAATCACAAGGACTATCAATTCTCAAAGAAGGAATGTTATCTTCTAGAGAAAAATCTTCCTTTTGTCCATAAATGCTTTGGAAAATTCAAAGACCATATAGTACATACTATAAATATGAAAAAAAAACTAAAAACAGTAGATATGTTTTCTCTGTTCTGGTTCCATCAAATCATCTTTTCCATAGAAAAATATTTTTAGAGGGACCTGAGGAGACTATACACTTTGCTTATTTGAATATAAGGTCATAGGTTAAATAGTTAAACTTTCATTAGGAAAACTAGCATCAAGTTGAAGTGATGGGTTAGGAAACAGCTAGACAATGTTTGAAAAAGTTTAAAACCAAAAAAACTTTTTTGACATGTTTAGATTGTTATTTCTTTGGACCTTCTTGGTTCAAGAACCTTGGTAAAATCAAACTACAAAAGTGATAGGTGATTCTATGAATATCTCAAATATTTATAATGCTAGAGTCAAGTGGCCATAGCAGGCTCAAAGAAGGTGAGAAATTATCAGAATGAACAATTTTGTAACAAAGGACAAAAATTACAAAACATACCCTGAGGCAGGCAGCATCTTCTCAAAGGAGAAACTTGAAACTTTGGACCATCAGAAAAGAGACTCTGGGCACCATCCCATTCTGAGTGTGGAGAAGGGAATTGGACAGGGAATGCAGGCCTCTGGCTACTTATGTGTCCTGGGACAATGGGCAGCAAATGTGAGGAATGTGATTTTTCCCTTAAAAAGTGAGTTAGGATCAGTCCAGGTAAGAGCACCCTTGGGGTGGGCGGTATAGACCATCTGGTTACTCCCCATTTTAGCTTATTGTCCTTAGTGATTAGATGCTAAACTTAGTAGTTTCTCCTCAATGTAGAAATATTTATGGCCAGCACCCTCTAAATTCCAGTGCCCTGATACAAAGCTCTTGTTCTGCTTCTGCATAAAATAAATCTATGCCTAAACCATCTAAATACTTTCCACCACGCAGATGGGGGGTAAGGCTTCTTTTTTTGAATTATGACTGAAGCATATGATTCCATTTGATTCTTACTGGTGTCATGGAGACACTGGCAATGCCCCTTCTTGTACAGCTTCATCATACTGTGTCTTCACAACAGTAGCACTTTGATTTTCATCAATAGTGAAATTGTTAGCTATGCCCTGAGAATCACAGTTAAATGGGGATATATTTATAGAAATAATAATAAGCTTGTCATTACAGCCACCAGAAAGGTCTTTGATATCATGTGTTTGTCTACTCAAAAATTCTCCAGCTGAAAAACCAAGATTTTCTTCTGTATGGCATTTTAAAAATGAAACATCATTTTCAAAAATGTTTCCAAACATCAAACTTGACCAGCCAAACATTTCAACTCCCATCCTTAGTATAAAAAGCAAATATGGATGACCTTGTAGATGCTGAGTTTCTCAATCTGCATAATAGCTTTAGTATTCTCCATGAAAGCCTCCTGCATTTTAACATAACCAAGTATGAATGTCAGAAATCAAATTTAGCCAATTCCTGTAGTTAAGTTTGCAAATCACTTCCTGGCTGTTTCTTTTGCTCACATAAAATAAAATCTGCATCCCTTGCAAATGGTCAAATATATTCATTGCTGCATTTTACCTTAAAAGGTCTCCAATTCATTCCACTTAAAAAATTCTATGACTTTATGACTCTAGATGGATAAAGGACTGCATGAAATTTGATAAGACATTCTAATTAAATCACTTATAAAAGTTGTTTAATTGACTACAATTTTATGCTTCCTGTTAATAATTTTTAAAATTGGTGAATTGAATATGTTATTTTTCTCATTAAAAACAAAATAAACAAAATGAACTGAATGCATTTATCCATAATTTGCTTTTTTAGTTAAATGTGACCCATAATTCTTATTTTTCCCCTATTGACCTCCAATACTGAATTTAAAAAAGACTCCCATCTTTGCATTAGATAACTTTTACACATTTAGGGAAAACAATATCAAGATTTTTCTATAATGATTCAGTTACTCCATTGTTCATTCATTTAATTAATAACCAAAGTTACATTTTTGGCCAGTAAAGCTGTGTAATAATGTACTATTCTAGAAGATATTAGAATTAGAATTGTTAAAAAAATTATTTTGCCATTGACACATTTTTTAAAAAATGGAATTGTGAAGTCATATAATCAGGGTCATGGGCTAGAATATGGTTTGAATGAGTTTCAGAACTGTTTTGGGGACATGTGAGGAGGAATTAAAAACAAATCCTCTTCCTCTTTTTACCAGTGTTCCTGATGGGCTAAGCTATCAATCACCATCAACTAGGCAGCAATGGTTTTAATTGATTGTTATGCTCTTGCTGGCTGGCTTGATGATGATGGACAGTTCTGCCACCCAGTGTCAAGGAATGAAGTAACTGGAGGATGCTGGACACGTCCTTCTTTGCCTTTCTCTCTGATGATTCTACACACAGAAATTCTAGGCAGCATCTGAGGATGTAAATCATACACTCTGCTCTAAGGGAAAAAAATGCCTCAACAATAGTGGGCACTGCTTAATCTTCCGAACTGCTTAGTGTCTTCCTAGCTACATTTTAAGTAACAGTTTAGAGGAAAAGAGGACAACTGCCTCCCAAGGCTGAATCATCCCCGACTGGGACAATTCATTAATTATGATCCTGTGAGAAGTTCAGTCAACTTACTCCTTCGTGTCTACATAAGGGTCTTAGCTCTGAGCTCCATATTAACATAGTCAGGGTCAGTCACCTGTAGATACTGATATCACAAAGTGATATCCATAGGGCTGGGGAAGCACTCCACTCAGTGAAAAAATTCTCACTGCCCTGCTTGTTGAAGCTAAAATGCCCCATTTCCTTTGCATTAAGTTTTATCATCTGTAAAAATGTAATTAGGAATCAGAAGGGTCCCACCTCGAACCCTTTCAATTATTTATATGTTAGTAAGTGAATACTTTTCAGATCCTTTTCTGAGGGAAAGATTAAAAAGCACAAGAGGAACATTGCTAGGGATGGTATAGAGAGAGTTGAATACAGGAAGTGAAAGTGTAAAAAGGGGGCAATCTCTATATTATTAGCTTAGCTCGCATTATAGCAAAAATTGTTTCAGATGTTTATCTATATTTTTTGCCATCTAACTCTTTCATGGGAAACTTTAAAGCACCATATAATTGTGAGTTATGATCATTATTATGATTACTAATGTCCATCTTTGATCATAAAGAACAATTTTTTACAGAGACCTGCTTTTAAAATAAATGTATTTTATATGTACATATTCTTTAATATTTTAAAATATTTAATACATGACAAATTTCAAGAATTTACCATTAAATCAATCAGTCAACAAGCAACTAATAAGTGCGTACTGTGTGCCAGGCACTGGAAAGACACAGAAAGGTAAAAGAGCTTCTATTCTCAAGAAGCTCACAGTAAAATGTGAGAGACAACATGCAGACAAGAATGTACAAAAACAATTCCTTCTCTCTTTCCAATAAATTGAAGATCAGTAAACAGAGGGCATACACTAGCCATTTCAGGAGCAACTAGAAAGGCTTCTTGCAGAAAATAAGATTTTAGCTGGACTTGAAGGAAGCCAGGGAAGTTAGAAGGTGGAGATGAAGGAGAAAGTTCCAGGCATGGAGAACAGCCAGTGAAAATGCCTAGCATCAGAAGATAGATGCAGGGACTATTTCCAGGAACATTGAGAGGCTAGCATCCCTGGATCGTAGAGTTTGTGGAGTGGAGAAGGGATAAGGTATAGGAAGATTTGAGAAGGTAGGAAGGATATAATATTATATGCAAGTGTATAAACATACAAGCCACTTATTCTCTCCGTTCCCCCTGATTACTCTTTTAAGATAAGTTGCAGAGCAGTGAACATCTGCATTGATAGAAAGTGACCTTTTGGTCACTTTTGGGAAGTTCTTTACACTAATAAATTGAAGGATTAGTTCAAAATAAAATAAACATGCAAGCCCACAAGTTTTCTTTTTTAAATCTTATTCATATTTCTTTTCTTCATCCTATACATAATATAAAGAAATGTTTTAAAGAAGAGAGGGACTTGCCCTAATGACATGTGCTCTGAGAGTACCTGAGTCTCTTCTTAGTTGTATGACAGGTTTAAATATCAGGTCCCTCTTCTAAGGAATCTTTAATGATGTGGTTTCAGCATTCACCCCCAAACCTAGGCAATCTATTGATTTTTGAAGTGAAAAAATTGATTTTTTCTCTTTTATTACAAAGCCAAAGGCTTTTAATAAATGAGCTGTGGCCTTTACATGAACTAACAGAGCTCCCACTGATGGAGCAGCTATTAAGATATCATCTAGATATATTAGCAGTCCTATTCCTAAGGCCCTTTGAATTGACACTATTGGTCATAATAGCATTGTAAATGTTCTTAGAGTTACCCTCGACTAAAGACCAAAAAAAATTACTCCTTTCCAATGATATGATTCACCATCACTATTTTTGAAAATATTGCCACCTTTATTATTATTGTATTGATCAATATTATATTAACAATTAAGTATAGTGATATATATATATGTATATGTGTGTATATATATATATATATTAACATGCAACTCCTGTATCATCAAAAAGCAAACATTTCTATTGGCACTGTTAATTGGTTTTAGTAGGTGGGAGAAGAGATACCATGTGGTATTAAAGGATCAACCCTTGGAGTTAAAAACATGTTTCAAGTCATACTTCTGATACCTACTGCCTGGGTGACTCTAGAAAAATTATTTAACTTTTCAGCATCCCAGGACATTCTCTAAGTTTATAAGAATCGCTGATAAAGTTTGAAATCTTTGTGGCTAGAAATATTTACTGCATTAAGAAGGAAAGTTAATTAAAAATAAATTTAAAAAGTAATTATTAAAAATTTTCTATGTGCCTAGTGCCAGAGATAGAGACAAAAATGGACAAAACTGAAAAAAATCTGCTCTCTAGGAAATTCCAGTCTAGCAGGGATAGATAATATACATACACATATGTTTATACAAAATAGATACAAGGTCCTATAAGGAGCTAGGTACTAACCACTGGGGAGTAGGGAGGCACATTTGGAAAGCTTCATATATTAATATGAAGGTGGTCCAAGAACCAAGCTCAGAAGGAAAATAGAGATTCTGAGAAATAGGCATAAAGAGTAGGGCAGCCAGTATGAAGGCACAGAGACAAAAAAGTATTGTCAAGCATGAAGAACTGTAAGATCTCTCTTATAATATACATGGAGAAAATAATCCAAGTGAGGCATAAATTTGGAGATAAGTAATGTAAAGGCTAAAAGTAATTGAGATTTTGCTTTTATTGCTCCAATGTGATAAAATTATTTTCAGGTAATATTTGGGTAACATTTTAGAGTTTACAAAACATTTTCCTTACAATTCTGTGAAGTATTGGGACAAGTATATGATTAAACATTGAAAAGTAGTGATTGCCTTCTTTCCAAGCATGGGCCTTTATGGGGAATTATAGGATGGAAAACTGGAAAGAAGATCAAAAAAGCGTTTATTCCAAGGATAATTAACAAGAAGAAAAAGTAATAAAAACACAAGAGAGTGATGGAATAAATGTCATAGCATCTCTTGTGTGTCAGGATTTGTGCTAAGTGCTTTTATAAATATCTCATTTTATGTTCACAACAACTCTGTGAAATAGGTGCTGTTATTGGTCCCATTTTGTAGTTGGAGAAATAGGCAAAGAGAGGTTAAATTGCTTGCCCAGGATCCCAGAACTAGTTAGGTGTCTGCAGCTGGATTTGCACTCAGGTCTTCCTGGCTCCAGGTCTAGTTCTCTATCCATCATGTTAAGAGATACCAATGGAAGCAAAGTAGAGAGGTGCAGTGGAAAATATACTTGATCTGGAGTATCAGGGTTCACCTTCTTGGTCTGTCACTTTCTACAGCTCTGTGTAAATTGATTGAGATAAAGTAAAATAATTTAATTTATTGAATTTCATATCTTAAAAAAACTTTTATGTATATAGTGTTTTTCTACTATAATTATTTGGTTTGTACTATTTTGCACTGAGTTGGAAAGATTTTATCACATATTATTTGAATCTGCATCATGAAAACAGACATCATATTGGATATTATATAGATGCATATATATATATATACCTCTCTCTATATATATACCTCTGACAAAACAATAATTGATTACAGCAATGAGTTTCCATCAAAGTTTAAATTAGGAATGTTTCTTTTTTTTAACTTAACAATTTTATTTATTTTTATTTTTTATACATTTATTAATTTTCATTTTTAACGCATTTACATACTTTATGCCCCTACTTTCTCCTTCACCCACCCGCTCTACCCCCACCCATGGCCGATGCACATTTCCACTGGTTGTAACATGTGTCCTTGTTCAGGGCCTATTTCCATATTGTTGTTAGTTGCATTGCTGTGGTAGTTTCGAGTCTACATCCCCAATCATGTCTGCCACAGCCCCTGCATTCAAGCAATTGTTTATCTTCTATGTTTCCTCTCCTGCAGATCTTCCTCTGGATGTGGGTAGCATTCTTTACCATAAATCCCTCAGAATTGTCCTGGGTCATTGTATTGCTGCTGGTACAGAAGTCCATTACATTCAATTTTACCACAGTATATCAGTCTCTGTGTATAGAGTTCTTCTGGCTCTGCTCCTTTCGCTCTGCATCAGTTCTTGGAGGTCTTTCCAGTTCGCCTGGAACTCCTCCAGTTTATTATTCCTTTGAGCACAATAGTATTCCATCACCTGCATATACCACAGTTTGTTCAGCCATTCCCCAATTGAAGGACATCCCCTCCTTTTCCAGTTCTTTGCCACCACAAAAAGTGCAGCTATAAATATTTTCATACAAGTCTGTTTATTTATGATCTCTTTGGGGTACAAACCCAACAATGGTATGGCTGGGTCAAAGGGCAGGCATTCTTTTATAGCCCTTGAGCATAGTTCCAAATTGCCAGCCAGAATGGTTGGATCAGTTCACAACTCCACCAGCAATGCATTAATGTCCCAATATTGCCACATCCCCTTCAGCATTCATTACTCTCCCCTTCTTTCATTTTAGCCAATCTGCTAGGTGTGAGGTGATACCTCAGAGTTGTTTTGATTTGCATTTCTCTAATTATTAGAGATTTAGAACACTTTCTCATGTGCTTATTGATAGTTTTGATTTCTTTATTTGAAAATTGCCTATTCATGTCTCTTGCCCATTTATCAATTGGGGAATGGCTTGATATTTTATACAATTGATTTAACTCCTTGTATATTTGAGTAATTAGACCCCTGTCAGAGTTTTTCGTTATAAAGATTTTTTTCCCAATTTGTTGTTTCCCTTCTGATTTTGACTACATTGTTTTTGTTTGTACAAAAGCTTTTTAGCTTAATATAATCAAAACCATTTAATTTACATTTTGTAATTTTCTCTAACTCTTGCTTGGTTTTAAAATCTTTCTCTCAATTGTCACAAAGAAAATTATAGACCAATCTCCCTAATGAACATAGATGCAAAAATCTTAATAGAATATTAGCAAAGAGACTCCAGCATGTAATTAAGAAGATCATCCACCATGATCAGGTGGGATTTATACCAGGAATGCAAGAATGGTTCAACATTAGGAAAACCATCCACATAATTGACCATATCAACAAGCAAGCCAACAAAAATCACATGATTATCTCAATAGATGCTGAAAAAGCCTTTGACAAAATACAGCATCCATTCCTATTGAAAACACTGAAAAGTATAGGAATAGAAGGACCCTTCCTAAAAATAATAAACAGTATATACCTAAAACCATCAACAAGCATTATATGCAATGGGGATAAATTAGAAGCCTTTCCAATAAGATCAGGAGTGAAACAATTATCTCCCATTATCTCCTCTATTATTTAACATTGTACTAGAAACACTAGCAATGAGGAGACTAAGCTATCACTCTTTGCAGATGATATGATGGTATACTTAAAAAATCCTAGAGAATCAACTAAGAAGCTGGTAGAAATAATCAACAAATTTAGCAAAGTTGCAGGATACAAAATAAATGCACATAAATCATCAGCATTTCTACATATTTCCAACACATCAGAGCAGCAAGAGGTAGAAAGAGAAACACCATTTAAAGTCACCCTAGACAATATAAAATACTTGGGAATCTATCTACCAAAACAAACACAGCAATTATACGAAAACAACTACAAAACACTTTCCAAAAAAATAAAACTGGATCTCAATAATTGGAAAACCATTAATTGTTTATGGGTAGGATGAGCTAACATAATAAAAATGAACAGTCTACCCAAATTAATTTACCTATTTAGTGCCATACCTATCAAATTACCAAAAAACTTCTTTACTGAATTAGGAAAAACTATAACAAAGTTCATTTGGAATAACAAAAGATCAAGAATATCAAGGGAAATATTGAAAAAAAATATGAAGGAAGGGGGCCTAGCAGTACCAGATATTAAACTGTACTATAAAGCAGCAGTCATCAAAACAATATGGTACTGGCTAAGAGATAGAAGGGAGGATCAGTGGAATAGACTTGGGGTTAATGACGTCAGCAAGACAGTGTATGATAAACCCAAAGAGCCCAACTTTTGGGACATGAATCCACTATTTGACAAAAACTGCTGGGAAATTTGGAAAACAATGTGGGAGAGATTAGGTTTAGAACAACATTTCACACCCTACACCAAGATAAATTCAGAATGGGTGAATGACCTGAATATAAAGAGGGAAACTATAAATAAGTTAAGTGAACACAAAATAGTATACCTATCAGATCTCTGGGAAAGGAAAGATTTTAAAACCAAGCAAGAGTTAGAGAAAATTACAAAATGTAAATTAATTGGTTTTGATTATATTAAGCTAAAAAGCTTTTGTACAAACAAAAATAATGTAGTCAAAATCACAAGGGAAACAACAAATTGGGAAAAAATCTTTATAACAAAAAATTAGGAATGTTTCTAAGCTCTGAAGCATGTTGTCTCCACCCCTGAAAAATTTCTTAATTTTTTGTAAAAGTTCATGGGCCAAGGTCATAAAATAGAAAACCATCTTCATTTAAGAATTTCTATAATTGTGGAACAATTCTGTTTCTCAATATATTAATATTCATCAGAGTCTATCATTTTGTGAGTTGGCATAAGAGTTTCTGGGCTACTACTATTTTTTCTACATAAGAATGATGAACATCACTTTCTTTTTTTAACTGATATTTGCATTTTTCTTCCAACTCCAAAAAGTCTATACTTCACTGTAGGGATTAATAACTCTTAACAGTTACCAAGTCCCCTTGAAAGTTTTTTGAATGTTAGGTGGCTTTGCTATCAATTCTTGGAAATGTCTTTCATTTTCCACAATATTTTTCTTTGTACTTTGGTTAATTGACCCTATTTCATTGTGGGCTTGAATGATTTTTGAAATGTTTTGTATCCGCACACCAAAAGCCCTTGCAATATCTCTACTAGTTATTGAAATGAAATCCTTAATATTTTTCCTTCGAACATAATTTTTTAAAATGAAATTTATAATATAACCAAAGATAGCAATAAGACACATGTATATAGCCTAAAATCCAGAACTCTATGGACAGGGAACTAAATAAAAGTGGGTAAACCAGATTAATTTTATTTCATCTAATGTGATTTCATCGTATTCTGATTCAGCTCAATGTTAGTACAAATGTTCAGCCATGGTTTTCACTTAATCAAACCACGCAAAAGTTATTGGTTGTCCCAAGCAATTCATACATCTTGTTTTTGGAAATCATTGGGCACATAACTTCTCTGCATCTGTTTCCTTAACTTTAAAATGAATGTGTTGAATTAGATGATCTGTAAGATCCTTTGAGATTTAAAGCTATAACTCCTAACAATAAGGAGGAATCCAGCAAACATTTGTGAGGCAAAATGAACTCTTTATTCCATTAATAAACCTAGTAATGATATGAATTCACTGGATCTTTGATCTGGTAGAATAAGTATGATGGTTTATTCATATCAACCCCAAATTTTCATGTTACTAAATGTTTTTTCTATTAATATATGATGTTACCATCTCTTAGTTCTATCTGTTTGACTCCTTATCAGACTCCTATGATGGATAATCTTCTAGATAATATCTAATAACTATGAAGGTTATCTTAGGATCTGAGCTGGGCTCCTTTCCCTTATCTTCTCCCTTAATAATATCTTAATGGTGATGCCATCTGCTCTAGTGAATTCAATTATCATCTCTTTGAGGATGATTCCCAGATATATTTATCCAATTCTCAATTTTCCTTGAGTTCTAGGCTTCAGACTTCTATAAACTGCCTATTCTGGGTGTCTTGAACTGTATGTCTCCTATGTCTTTCAAATTCAATATACCTAAAGCAGAACTCAGTTTCTGTCCTTTCCACCCTTTCCCAAATTAACCATTACCAAGTCACCCAAATTCACAACTTCAATGTCATCCTCAATTCCTCATTCACATACATTCCATATCATCAATCTATGCCAAAACTTATCCTTTCAACATCCGCAAAATATCTCATATACATCCCCTTCTTTCCTCTCACACAGCTGCTGCCCTGATGGAGGCTTTCAGCAGATAATTCTTGGAATAGTACAGTTGACGTTATTTATCTCTCTGTCTCAACTTTCTCCTTCCTCCACATACACACCCCTTCAGTAGCTTCCTATTAAGTCCAAGACTGAATATAAAATCCTTGGTCTTTCAAGGACCTCACAACCTAGCTCCATCCTATTTTTCTGATCTTCTTATACTTTTATTCCTCACTAGGTACTCTACTATCTAGGAGCACTGGCCTTATCGCTTACCCTTGCACGACTCCATGCATTTTCATTGACTGTCTCTCATACCTGAAAATTTCACTCTTTTCATCTACTCTGGCTCCTCTGGCTTCCTCCAAGACTCAGAATAAATGCAATTTTCAGCAAGAATATTTTCTTGATAACTATTTCTCATCTCCAGTTGCCACCAAGTCTTGTCACTTTGACTATATTCCTTCTAAGACTTCTTCCAATTTATATCTTTATCTATATATCCATATAGATATAGATCCAATCTCATTTGTATACATCTGTTAGCATGTTTCCTCTTCCACTTAAAATGTGAGGATAAATACTCAAATGTTACTTTTAATTGTGTCCCCAGCCCCTAGCATAGTGCTTGGCACATAGTAGGTGCTTATTGACTAACAAAGTATTTTAAAAAGTTATCTTAGAGGATTATCACAAAAAAACCTAGAAAGACCTATATAAAGTGATGCAAAATGAAATGAGAACCAGGAAAATGTTGTACACAATAATAGCAATAATTTATGATGATAAGTTGTGAATGACTTAACTATTATCAACAATGAAAGGATTTGAGACAACACTAATGGATTCATGATGAAAAAGGCTTTCCACTTCTGTAGAAGGAACTGATGGAGTCTTAATTCAGATTAAAGAATACCCTTTTTCACTTCTTTTCCTTCATGAGTTTGTCTTCTTTCACAACATGACAAACAAGGAAATATGTATGGCATGATAGCACATGCATAACTTATATCATGGGGGTGGGAGGAAGCAAGGGAAGGAGGAAGAGAACATGGATAGAGAAATGTCAGAAAATGATTACTGAAAATTGCATCTATATGTTTAAACAAGTTATCTTAGAATGTGATTGATCTTTTGTTCGTGAACTGTTTAATACTGTCTGCTGTATTTTGCTATATTTGATATTGTTCAAGAGCTCATAGAGAGCAGCTGCTATTTTCAACTGTTTTTGGCAAGTCATTTCTATGCTTCTGACTTTGGTTTTCTCATTGGCAAAGTGAGGAAGTCAGATTAGGTAACTTCTGAAGTTAATCTCAGACCAATTCTACTGCTAAGAAACTTTAACCACAAAAAAATTAACTGAAGGCAGTCTATTACAGATATAAGAAGACTGAGCAGAAATTCAAGACACCAGAATTCTGCTTATTCTTTATTATGCTATTACCTTAATATATGATTTTAGGTAAGCAAGTCATCTTGCTTCTCTAAGTCTCAATTTGTTCACAAGAAAAAATGAATGGTATTACATATGTATCAAAATATTCATAGAAATACTTTTTTTTGGCATGACAAAAACTGGAAAAAGTAGGTATCCACCAATTGGAGAAAGACTGACCAAACTGTGCTATATGAATATAACAAAATATCGCTATCCTATGATATCTAATGAATATGAGAAATTCAGAGAAAACATGAATTGATGCAAATAATGTAAATATAAGGTCCCTTCCATCTTGAATAGTTTAAGACTGATATTTTCCACTCTAAAATTATTATTTGCTTCATAAATATACTGGGCATTCATGTTGAAATGAAACAGTTATAAAGCTTTTTGTTCCCAATTTTAAGTATCAAATTTGAAATATTAAAGTGTTGAAGGATTTTAAAATAGATTTTCTTCCATAACTTTCAGAATTTTATCCATGATTTAATTTGAATGGGATTTCAAAGGCAGTGCTTTTCTCTGGAAGAAATGAGGTCAAAAAGTTAGTAAAGCATGCCAGCAGTAAAGTAAAGATATCTGATTTAAAAAAATCATTTGGTAGCTCCTAAATTTACTGCTGAATTAAGCTGATATTTATATTTTTTCTGTTTGTACATGAAGACTTTGATTAAATATATTTGCATATTGATTTCTATTTTCATCACTTTCCTTATAATTTTAAATTTTGTTACTTTCAGATAAAATAAGGGAATGTGTAATAAGCATGTGCTGAGTTGAAACTCTATATTCCCTGTATGAATCCTGGTTTTACTGATATACTTCCTTTTTTTTCAAGCTAGAAAAAACTATTTTTCTCTTAAACTGAAATCTCCCTGAGGGGAGGCATAACATATTTAATGTTCAGTCCTATTCATAGTGTAGTCCTCTCTATGCACTTAAAGAAGAATTGTTTGATTTCATTGAAATAAGCTTCCAAAGCCAGGTCAATTATCCAAATCAAATGCTGGGGGAAAACACACACAGGCGCGCGCATGGACACACACACACACACACACACACACACACACACACACATACACACACACACACACAGGAAAATTGAATGAGTTTGTAAGAGCCCTTATTTCTTCTGCTTAAAGAATTGAGTTGTTAATATCACTAATGGAAGAACCAGGACTACAGAAAGAAACTGGTTTTTAATCTGCCCTTCCTGTCTTTTTTTTTAATTTTTACTAATACTACTCTAAAGCTAGTGCTGATGCCAATTTTTGTGACAATACTGGAAATATGGTAAATAACTGTCTATTTACAAAATGTGGTTAGTCACTTAAAATAGGCATCCTACTTCTCCAATAATATACTGTCAACCAGAAATCTTTAGCCCTGAGGGAAAGTTTCTACAACTCATCTAATATCCATAAAGCACCCAAAGCCTGGATGATCAAAGAGTTTTACTGGATTTTAAAAATTAATATATTCAACTGCATGATCATAAAGGGAGGTGGGCTGGTTATGTAGCAACCATAAAGGATAACAGAGAGACTCCCAGAATGCTATACCAGTATCCAGGAAATGTAAAAAAGAGCTTTGATAAAGATTTCTAGCACACTAGGTAAATGGTCTGTAGGGTATCTTTCAAGGAATATGGCGGTTACACAGAATAAGAATATCCTTGGGTTGCCATCTGCTCTAAAAGAGGGAGTACCTATCTCAGTGGGATCACAGATTCACTAAAGCATTTAAGTAATAATCATTAGAGAATACACATTGACAACTCATTTTTTGATGCAGAGAAATTAAATGTCAAGTGCTTTTCTTTCAGTGGCTTTCTCACATTTAATTTAAAAAATTATAGCCTGTCTCCTCTGCATTAGCATTAAAGGATTCATGGAACTTCAGAAAACATTTTAGTGTGTCTCACATCTCTTAGAATTTTTAAATCCTTAATAGTAATGTTGAGAGTGTAATATCTTGTTATTTAGGTTAATAACTACATGATATAACTTTCATCACCTTAATTTTTAATTATTAGCAGTGATTCATTAATATCAATAACTTTTGTTTGAAAGAGCCAAAATTTCCAACAAAGAACTGTGTCGCTATATAAATATTACCTTAAAATTTTTTTACATATGGCACATTTAAATAGCACAGTTAAACAAAGTACAGATGGGACAAATGGCTGATCATAAAATATTTATTAAACTTTGTGGTCTTCTCAGAGTAACTTGCAAAATAGAGTTATTTGTATAGGCTTACAAATTGGCTGTTTTTAAAGATATATCTTTTTAAGAAATGGATGACCTTTTCCTCAGAAAACAATCATCTGACAAATATTTGCCCACCATTGTATCTGCTTTAAATCAGAATTTAACTTTAAAGATCTTGAAATCGTTCCCTGAAGACTTACAGCAAACCAAAGAAAAAGATATACCTCAGTCTCACTATCTTTTATACACACTACGACTTTATTTTATAGGACCTTTTCTTCATGCCTTTAGTTGTTTACCTAGTGCAGATATTTTCATTTCCACTCTTTGCTGACAACAGATTAATAAATTCCCTTCCTAGTTTCTTGGAAATGAAAGGCAAGACATTTGAGAATTTTCAAACCATGTTTATCTACAGAGACCTTTTCTGCAAGGGAAAAAATAGATGTAGGTTTTTTTATTATTATAGAAAAGGAGATATTAAATAAACAGCCCCAGGTCCAACATTAGACTGGGGGGTTGGTAACCTTTGAAAAGTAGTGTAACAAGGATCCATGAGCTGTTCTTTTGGCATGCTATGAAAACCTGAGGGATGAGGAATTGCGAGCTATTAAGGTACAAGTGGGAGGAAATGAAGGACTGTCTACTCTAGCTCATGGATTGGGTTATTTTTTAATTGTATTTTATTTTTCCTCAGTTACATGTAAAAGCAACATTTTGACATTCATTTTTTAAAAATTTGAGCTCTAAATTCTTTCCTTCCTTTCCTTCCTCCTACCTTTCTTCCCTTCATGAGATGGTAAGCAATCTGATATATATATACATATATATATTACATGAATAATCATGTAAAATTTTTCCATATTAATCATTTTGTGGAAAAGAACCAAAGGGGAAAAAAGAAGAAATATAGTGAAACATAGAATCCAGATTTTATCAGTTCTTTTTCTGAAGGCAGATGGCATTTTTCATCATGAGTCTCTGGGATTGTTTTGAATCACTGTATTGCTGAGAATAACTAAGTCATTCACAGCTGTTCATAAAAAAACTATTGTTGTTACTGCATACAATGTTCTTGTTCTGCTCACTTCACTTTGCATCAATTCATGTAAGTTTTTCCAGGCTTTTCGAAAATCATATTGTTCATCATTTCCTATACCATGGCAGTATTCCATTACAATCATATAAGTCAGATTATTATTGACTCTAATGAGGGGTGTTATGTAGAGATGGCAGCATGGAATCCCTGCAAAACAGGGGCCACCAAATTTCTCAGTTGATTGAATCTGGGCTGATATAGGGTCAACATTTCTTGGGTTGAGGGATAAGGTGCTGGAGGAGGGGTGGGGAGGCAGCATTTAAGGCCAGCTCTTAAAGAGATAGATTTTGACAAATGATGGAGAAGAGTCCAAGGCAGTGGTTATAGTCAGTTTGCTATAGTTGATAAGACATTAGATTTGGAGCTAGAGAAGCTGGGTATGAATATTGGCTCTGCTATTTATGACTGTGTAACTTTTGACAAATCACTTCACCTCTAACTCTTCATCTGAAAAATGAGGGAGTTGGACTAGATTCCTTCTAAGGACACTTCAAGCTTTAAATTAATGATCGATGACTGGCGTATCATTGAAAACCATCCTGTAATAATAACCTATCATTCTATAGCTCCTGAAATTTTACATGCCTTTCTCACAACACTGGAAGGATGGCCATACAAGTAATATCTTCTTCATAGATTTAAAAAAACTGAAGCTCAGAGTGTTCAAGTTACTTACCCAGATTTACCCTACTAATATGTATTAGTTTCAAAATTTGAAATAATGTCTCCTAACTCCTCATCTCGTGCTCCTTTTTCTTTGCACTCATGTTCTCTTTCTATTATTCTGTCATTCTTTGGATCCATCTCTTCCCAGAGGTTTGGATCCACTTTAGGTCATCTTGATAGTCTAAGATATACTTCATTAATTTTCATGAAGTCATCATGGTGCTTTCTTCAAAAGTAGCCATGTGGCAAAACTCAGAGTGTGAGGCTATAATTTCAGACAGGAAAATATCAGCTGACCCTCAACTAGCCCTCATGCTCTGAAATGACGACATTTTTCATAATCCAAAAAGAGGTATCTCTCATTGTAAGGCAATAGAGGCACAGTCTTTCATTCTGAAAATTATTTTCACATTGTTGCCATTGTTGTTAAGTCATTTCAGTCATGTCTGATTCTTTGTGACCCCATGGATCATAGTGGTAATGTAGTTTTCTCAGTAATAGTACTGGAATGGTTTGCCATTTCCTTCTCTAGTGGATTAAGGTAAACAGAGATTAAGTGACTTGACCACAATGCCATAGCTAGTGTCTGAGGTCAAATTTGAACTCAGATCTTCCTGACTCCTGGCTCAGTACACTATTCACTGAGCCACCTAGTAGCCTCCTGTTTTCAGCACAGGAGATACAAGAGGAGTATAACCCTTCATTCAGAGGTTCAAGTTATATGAAAGTTCAACAAATCAGGATTTTTACTTTCTGGCAATTATCCCCCACTTTAAAATTATTGTTTAGTGCCTTTGTCTATAAAATGGGGGATAATAGTAGTAATTGAATAGTTTTAAAGAGGAAAAAGGGCACAGCATACCATACAGGGGAGGGAAAGCTAAATCAGAGACACTGAGAACATATCTGAACAATATAAAAAAGAATACTTTTTGGAAATAAAATGGAAGAAAGAGAAGATAAATTTCAGATGGATCACAAGATAGGAAATGTTCAAATTCAGGTCTTGGTGTCTCATCTTTTTTAAAAGATATCGAATCCAAGGAATAGGAATTTTACTTTTAGGGGACTGCTCCATTCACCTAGATCTCTCACTCTCTTCTAGTCTGTCACAACAATGAGAAAAGCAAACTGAATCCAAAGAGAAAGGCATCTGGGAAGGGAATTAGACCTGGCACATAGAGCATCTCATCACCCTGACATTGAACATTTTTGGAAGGAAAGAAGTAATTTTCTAGACTCTGACTTTTTCTCTACTTTTCATCTAATTCAGTCTTCCTAGCGTGGGAGACTAGGTTTTTAATTTGATCTTAAAAATGTTCCTTATATTCAAAAGTTCACTTACTCATTTCCATAATAAATACATTTTATTTTTTATTTTAATTTTTTTATTGCTTAGGTGAAAAAATTTTCAAGTATGCACTATATTCAACAATCCCTTCTATTCCAGTTCTAGGTTTACACAGGCAGTATAGCTTGTCCTAGTTATTCTCTAAGCACAGGCAGTGCTGGAAAGAAAACAGGAAAAGTCCATCTGTCACTCCTTAGTCACCAACCCTTCTTGAATCCCTTTGCTGTTATCCTCTGAGTCTCAGTTAGAGGCATAAACCCCATGAACACTTTGGAGGACTCTGTCAATTAAAAAAGAGAATATTCTCCTTCTTTACTAGTAATAATCTTCCTCAAAACACCAATTTTAAAATTTTGATATTCTTTTGTCTGTTACTTGGTTAGAAAATATTCCAAAAGTTATAAGAGAAATAGGTAGAGGATATCTTGTTTCACAATTGTGTTAATAGTTAATTATGGCCACAATTTAGATTAGCACAAGCCTTCAGATCCAGCTAATCAATCAATCAATCAATATTTATTAAGCATCCAGGAAGTACCAGTATAAGTTCTAGTCATTGGGGATGTAAAGGTAGAAATAAAAAAGCTGTAGCCATCAATATATAAATATATGTAAAATCCATACATAATAAAAACAGAAATACACTTTAGGCAAAAATTGGATGAGCCAAAAAATTTAAACTCTGAGGAAGGAAATATGCTTCACAAGAATAGAAAATGTTAAACCACAGCAGTTGTTCTATTATTCTATTCATACCCCCAGCTTTGTATTGCATACTCATCCTGACCTTGCTAAGTATGGAAAAGCTAATGACCAAGTCGTGGGCTGAAAGACTATTAAAAATCTATCAGCAAGGCAGATACTGCCTGACTTTCCTTCTGTAGCAGATGTAAAAAGAAATCTACTGGCCACCATAGATGGCAATGAATCACCTCTCCTTCCTATCAGTAGCTTTATAGAGTTCATCTAATAGTGATTCTTAATATCAAAACTAAGAAATAAAACCAAAATGCCATAATTCTCTGCATTGTTACACTGGAAACATTAAAACAAAAAATCACATTCCACAATGGTCAAATGATAATTCTCTTTGTTTTTTCATGGACTTTTTAATGAAAAAAATTTGACAATAAAAATTTGCCCCTGTACCCAAGATATCTGAACCTATTATTTGAAAGTGGTAAGCAACTTATTAATTTCATTTTTTCCATTTATCTTTCATACTGTGGAAATGATTCTAAAAATAACCCACGGAATTATGTAACTCTCTTTGCCATTATAGTATTGCTTTTTACGAACTTCTAGACTGATAGCACCATGGAGCTGTTTTAGCTGAAAGCAATATAAAAGATATATATCTCAGTAGACCCTTCTCCTTCATTAAGTTCTATACTGTTGATGCTCCTGAGAGTTATGATTTAATCTCCACTATCCTGGCAGTGCAATTTAAGCACTGGTTTAAGTTGTAAAATGAGTGTTTCAACATACACTACTCTAACAGTTAGATGTAAATGTTTTTACTGCATTTATATAACCCAGATTCTCCAAGAAAGTAAAAAAAAAAAGGCAGCTCATATTTCTGGCATTGTTATAGAACAAACTGATGTCAAAGAGTAAGCTATTGAGCTCAGGTGGAAGGGCTTTTTTGAAAGGAAGTCCAGTAGCCTTTATAGAAGTTGGAACTCCTTAAAGTCACTGATTGAAATCAATATAAAAATTTAGAAAGTAGTTTGGAAAAGCAGGTAGTAGAAAGTTAAGTTTTAACAGCCACCTTCTCTCATCATTGTGAAATCACTTTATTTCAAATAGTATTTCTTATTGTTCTTTTCTTAAATAAAAGAAAAGGATTCAAAGGTATCATATTAAACAATGTAATCTCAAATAGGCATTCAAATATATTCAAAAGTACCTCTACTGTGGAACTTAAATCATTAACAGAAGCATAATGTGCTGTTAAAATACCAACTGCAACCCTCCTGGGACACCAGCAAAGCTCTAAACAAGATCATTTACTTTTTATCTTTTTGAGTGAATGAGGATGTGACTACATTAGAATTTCTTTTACATCTTTAAATGAACCTTCTATATAGGATTCCATTAAATGGATAGTGGCTTATCCACTTCTTGTTTTTGTATAGTTTTACTTACCAGTGTGATTGTTTGATGAAATCTGAGCTGAAATGTAAGAAATAAAAATAGATGTGAATTAGGACATAGTCAAGTTTTGCAAATCTACTCTTAAAAATAGACCTCTTTTAAGTTTGTAAAACAACTAAATATATATTTATGTGTATTTATAGATACATATAATCTTGTCAAATGCATTTTTAAAATTCCCTTGTGTATTTCAATGAATATTTTGGTGTACTTTTTTTTCAATGTAAATTCCTTAAGGGCAGGATCTATGTTCTTCTAACTAGAAAGTATTTCCATGTTCTCTTTGGGTAATCAATGACCATTAACGGAATTGATTTCATTTGTTTACATGAAGTTCATCAATAAATCATTAGAAGAAATTATATGAAAGCAAGATCATTTCATTAGCATGGATTTACTTAAGCAGACTAAAATATTCTTAGATATAAAGGTTTTAAGAACAACATTTCTGGGGGCAGCTGGGTAGCTCAGTGGATTGAGAGCCAGCCCTAGAGATGGGAGGTCCTAGGTTCAAATCTGACCTCAGACACTTCCCAGCTGTGTGACCCTGGGCAAGTCACTTAATTCCCATTGTCTAGCCCTTACCAATACACTGTATTGACTCCAAGATGGAAGGTAAGGGTTTAAAAAAAAAGAAAGAAAAACATTTCTACTCACAAGGAGAAAAATATATTTGATTTCCTTGAAAACATGAACTGCAATAGTCTTCTGTTTGGGTAATATATCAGACACTAGGTCCCAAACATTCCTATTAGAAAAAAAAGAATCTCAGAGGATTCTCACTATTTACTTTACATTAATTTACTATTTTTTTATCATTCAAACTTGAAAATATTGCTTTTATGCAATATGTGTGCTCAAATGATCATTAATTATTACATATGAAATTTTTACTGGTAATTGATGTTATTTAATTGTTTTTTGTAACATTCAACTCTTTGTGATGTTATTTGGGAATTTCTTGGCAAAGATTTTGGAGTGGTTTGCTTTTTTCTTCTCTAGTTTATTTTACATATGAAAAAAACTTAGGCAAACAGGAATAAGTGACTTGTTCATGGTCACATGGCTAGTAAATATCTGAGACTGTCCTGCCTCTAGGTTTGGCACTCTCTCCACTGAGACTCCTAGCTTCCCAGTTGTAGTCACCATTACTAGTGATCCAATTATTAAAAAGAACATTAAACATTAATTTCCTGGAACACACAGCTTTACTTTGAACTGTCTAATAATACAACTAAAAAGAGTGACATTTGTCAAAATGATTTTCCTTTAGTGTACATCTGACCATTTTATGCCACTATTTAATTAACCCAAAGGTACTCTTCCTCATCTAGTATAAAATTAAGTCCTCTATTTGGCTTTTTTTTAATATTTTATTTTTTTAGAAATATTTTCCATGGTTACATGATTCTTGTTTTTACTTCCCCCGCCCTTCACCTCCCTTCACCACCCCCATATCCAAAGCGCATTTCCACTGGTTTTAACATGTGTGATCAATCAAGACTTATTTACAATTTATTGATAGTTGCATTGGTGTGGTCGTTTAGTGTCTACATCCCCAACCATGCCTGCATCAACCCATGTGTTCAAGTAGTTGTTTTTCTTCTGTGTTTCCACTCCTGTAGTTCTTCCTCTGAATGTGGGTAACGTTCTTTAAAGCCCTTCACAACCTGACCCCTATGTACTTTTCTCCTTTCAGCATTTATTATTACCTTTCCTTCACTCTATGGTCCAGCCATGCTGACTTTGTCATTCTCTGCATGAGTCATTCCATTTCCCTTCTATAGAGCTTGTCCTCCATGCCTGGAATGTATTGCCTCCTCATCTACACCTCAAAGAATTTTTTCCCTTTAAAATTGAGCTCATGAATCACCTTCTTTAGCCCAAAGCAGTTTCTGACACTCCTTCCCTAAATGTTAGTGCCCTTCCTGCAGAAAGTATTTATTTTTCATTTATTCTGTATATACTGAGTATATTTATACATTATTGTCTTCCTTGTTTGGGTAGGTGCAATAAGTATTTATAGAGCATCTACTATGTCTGTCTCAAAGGAACTATGATAAGTGCTTTAAAAATATTATCTTTTTTGACCATCACAGGTAGATGCTATTATTATCTTCATTTTATATTTGAGGAAATAGGTTACATGACTTGTTCAAGGACACATAGCTAGTATCTAAATGATTCTGTGTCTGAGGTTGTATTTTACCTAAGGTATTCCAGATTCCAGGTTCTATTTACTGTACCATTTAATAGCCTAATGGTAGAATGCTGAAAGGATGCAAACTTGAGACCAAGTTTTTTGTTTGCTTTGTTCTTCATTTTTTTCTTTATGTCCCTATTGCTTAGAGATGCCTAGTACAGAGTAAGTATTTAATAAATATTTCTTTGATTTATTGATAGTAAGGCAAGGAGACCTCTCACATTTTTTAATTTCTTTATGACTTCAGAAAATGGGGCTGCCTAAAGGAAAGACGTTTGTCAACCTTAGAACTTTATTCGAAAACATCATTTTTCTACTTTCTTTTGGCTTGTCTTTCTTCTTAGATTTAAATTATTTGATAATTACAGGTCCAACAGTATTACATTATACCATCTTTCCTTCCTATCTCACCTCTCCCATATACAGAGAGAGACAGCGACAGAGACAGAGGCAAAAACAGACACACAGAAACAGAAAATCAGTGTACTGGTTACTATTTTATTATTATTATTAATAAAGGTAAAAGGTTAGTCTCAATGTCATCTAATTTAGTCTATCCTTCACACAACTCCTAAAAATAATTTATCTAAGATACAGGTCATCAATCCCCTGGGAAAATTATTTTAGTGATCCCTTATTGCTTCTCAGAAAAAGAAAACTCCTCACCCTAGCGTTTAAGAGCCCTCAACAATTTGACTCCAATTATTTCTCTAGGCTTATTTCATATTACTTACTTTTTTTAGAAATTCTACATCATAGACAAACTAGACTATTATTGACACTCTGAACTTGAGATGCACTGGAACCAACTTCTATGGAAATCATTTCCTCCCTATCTGTCACCAAACCCTTTTGGTCTCAGTTTAGGTGCAACTTCCTTTTAGGGGTAAAATAAGATTTGGGGAAGTATGTGACAGGAGTCTGAATCCTGTTAGGCTGGCAGACTGCCTGAGATGGAACCTTGAGCTAAGATCTGACTTAGGAATTCTGTGAGGGAAATTGGAAAAGTTCTGTTAAAACCAACTATCACTGTTTCTGGGGCTAAGCAAGGTCCTGGAGGCTGCTTTTCTCTCTCTTTGCTGGTGTTCCCTGCCCAGAGATGTGGCTAAACTTTGGCTCGTGGAAATTCTTTGAGCCGGAGTAGCATTTGTGGAAAGAGGAGGAATATGGAAGTTTTGGGTAGAGCTGTGAAAGGAAGATCTACAGTTAACAGAAGAAAATCTGGTTTTTGCTCCTCTGTGGGTTACAGAGTTCAGCAGCCTGGGTTTGGCCTTTAAACCCTGACTGACTAGAAGTTGAAAACCTAATTGAACAACTACAAGGAGGCAGTACTGAATAATATATAATAGTAATAATTAGAAATAGGCTTAGATAGTTAGAAATTGGATAAGTTAGTAATAAGGTCTGGTAATAGACAGAAGACGATCCTGTGAAGAACCTTGAGTTTGGGTGGTTGGAGGTAGTAACCTATTAGTTTTTTAGGAATCTTTCCTGCATTTACCTTTCCATTAAACCTTTTAATCCTTATAACCTTAAACGGAGAGTTTGTTTTTTAACTACTGTCTCCACAGTTGTGCCAGTCAAAATCCCACTGTTCTTCCCAGCCTATATCAATGTTGTTACCATGTTAAAGACAACTGGCCCTTCCTACTAACAAAATAGATAAAATCACAAAATATCCACAACATTTCCTGTTCGAATTTACTTTCTTGTATCACGAAAATTACCTTGTTTTCTCTTTATTTGCATAGATACAAACTTCCAATAAATATAATATACTTTAAGCTAGGAATCTCACCCTCCACCCCATTTATCTTTGAATCCTAACCTCAACACCTAATCCAGAACCTTGTACACAGGAAGCATTTAAGTGCATTATTCAAGTCTCTTTATATTTCCTCACAATTTCCTCTTTCCAAAATTGGATAAGTACAATGATCATCATCTATTTATTTAGCCTTACTTCCCCAAAATTGTACTTAAGTTAAACACGCAAAAGAGTAGTTTAAAAAAATTAGTATCCTTGACTATTCCCAGGAAGGCAGGATAAATGGAAAGGATTATAGCAGTTTTTCTTTTGTCAGTGAGAGAAAGAAAATTAAGACACTGTAAAAGCATTTAAGGAGCCCTAACAAACATATGACTACTCACAGGGACTACCATTCTAGCACTAAGCTAATTGTAGCACCTTTATATAGGATTAATATCTTCTAATAGTTCTCCCTGCCTCTAGGCTGACACTTCTCCCAATTGATCCCACACTTAGGATAGTCTTACTAATTCTCACATTTGATCATTGATGATTCCACTTCATCTTTAAGAGTTTCCTAATACTAATTGAATGAAGTTTGAATTTCTTAGCCATTCAGTCCAGGTCCTCTAACATCTGCATTCCAATTATTTTTCCAGCCCTATCTGTGTCTTCTTCCATTGTCTTAAGGTATCTTCCAACCAAATCATATTAATCACTGAACCCAAAACGTATTTCAAGCTTTCCTACCTCTATGCTTTTTATTCAATGTATTCCATATGTTTCCTCCTGCAATCCATTTTTCTGTGTACCTCACATCATGTCTATTAATTTAAATCTCATTGAAAGAAGGTATCACAATTTACTTGTTTGTTTGTTTTTCCTTAATTACCTCAAAGTCTTAATATTGCACATAAGCACTTTCTATATTTTTGATAGGTGGGTGAATAAATAAATAAATTAATTAATAAACATCTCAATCAATGACAGTCAACTTCCTTAATGGAAGCCTGGGAAATTTATATAATGATTAGCCTAGCAATATTTCTAAAATAAAACTACTTTAGTTTTCTCTTTTCTCTTTGTAGGAGTCTGTTTCTGAAAAATATATAGATTTATATGCATGTGCATATATTTTATATATTCTTTCTCTTTTTAATTTTTAATAATTTGGTTAGACTGAATTTGAAAAATATCAAGGAACATAAACATAAAAAAGAACAGAAAGAGTATTGCATTACCATTATTGTGTTCCTTTAACTTACATAATAATTTCAATATATTTGTCCCAAAGATTTCCTACTTGTCTGTGTTCATGAATCAACTCCCTTCTTAAATTTAAAAATGTCTAAATGTTTTTTTCTTTCTTTTTTGGGAGGGGAGAAGGCATTATTATCATTAGTTTCCTTCTCTATTTCTCAATCCTTTCCCCCAATGAAAAAGCCCAAACTTGAAAAACAAAACAAAACCATCTCTACAGTAATGAATAAGCATACTCAGGTGAAACTAGTCCATAGAAGTAGCCCAATAGTCTCCATAAAGAAATTAAAAGCATGCTTCATTTTGATAATTGTATTCATCTCAGCTTTTAGGGCCTTTGAAGTTGTTTTTCCTTCTAACTTTTTTTTTAAATCTGTCCCTTTCATCCTATTTTACAGACCAGTACAATTCTGTAGCCACTTTACTAACAATTCATTCAATAAATTGCATTGATATTCATTAAGGATGTTGGTCCTCAATTGTCTTTGTATTTCTGTGGTTTATATATTAGGATCATATTTGTGTCATAAAGTTTGGTAAGATCTTTATTGTTTCAATTTTTTGAAGAATATATGCAATATGCTAAATAAGTGTTGTTTAAATGTTTGATAGAATTAACTGTTAGATTCATCAAATCCTGTTTTATTTCCTTCTTTTTGAAATGACCTTATGGACCATGCAAATTTTTCTTTTGATATTGAATTATTGAAATTTGCTGTTTCTTGTTTTATTCATTTGGGAATCTTATCTTTTTAATAAATGTTTATTTAAATTGTTATCAGTTCTGTTGGCATGTATTTGGGCAAAATAATACTTAATGTCCTTTATTTTTTCATCTGTTGTGAATTATTTTTTGTTTCTGATATTTATAACATATATTTATAACACATATAAATATATATTTATAACATAACTCCTCTCTTTCAAAAAACAGAACAAAACTAGCAATTTACCAGTTTTATTAGATTTTTCGGTTTTTTATTTATCTATAGAATTTGTTTTTTGTTTTTTCAATTTCATTAATCTTTTCACTTTTGTGTTTAGATCTAATTTTAAAATTTGTTGCTTTTACTGGTAAGAATTTCCCCCCAAAACTGCTATAACGATATCCCAAAAGTTTTGATGTGTTTTCTAATAATCAAATTTATATAATGTATATACATACATATATCTATATATGTGACAATATTATGTATTATTTCTGAGATTTATGATTATATTTTTTGTCTCCATTTAAATCTTTTCTTCAAAGACCCTTTATTGATCATAATTATTATATTAACAAAGGATATCCTTAACATTTTTATTTTCTTGCATTTGTTTTTTAGGAGCAATTATACTCCTTTCTATTCTCATAAAGTAATTGTCAAAGTTTTTCATACTTTTCTAAAGTTCTGAAGTCTGTTAGTTCTTTCTTCCTAGCTATTTTTCAACTATGCTGTCTGCATTGGGTCATTCTTTTCATATCCCTCCCACTAGATCAGATCTAAGCTCTGGTAGGTGGGGTTTCTCCTACCATTGTGCCTGGAATCAAATATCTGTGTTGCTTCCTCCCCATTTCCAAACCATGTGACAGGTGTTTTAGTTTTAGTTTTTTCATTTGTCTGAAGTAGAAAAGATTTTATAAGAGCCTTTTATTTTAACTCTGTGTGAAACTTTGTTTCGAATGGTTTTCTTATAAACAGCATATGGTAGGATTCTACTTTCCAAGCCATCTTATTATCCTCTTGAGAGGATAAACTTATCCCATTCACAATCATGGTTATGTTAGTTAATAGTGTAATTCACTCCATCCTATCTTTTTATACTTTTCCCTTTCTCTGCCCGTTGCTTTTTTTTTCATTCTACTTATCAAGCGGAAAGGAGGAAATAAAAGAGAAAGAATGTGATCAACATTAGTGAACTGTAATTGAAGTGTTTTGCTATCATTCCACTGCACTTCCCCTCTTTTTCTTACCCATTTCTAAGTCCTTGATTCTTATAAGTTCCTTCTTTCTTTTTTAATTCTTTTTATTCCCTCCAAAGCTAGTTTGTTTTACTTGTACCTAGTCTTTCCCTTACTCTACTTTCCTGTATGTTTCCCCTCTCCCATTTGTTTATCTCTACTTATTTTTCTGTTAAATTTAACATATTATACCAAACACTGACTATACATGTTAGTATGTGTCCAATCTTCCATTTGCTGGTTTAGATATAAGTGAAGTTCATATGATAACTTCTCCCTTTACTCTTTCCTCCATGTTTGCATGGTCTTCTCACTCACCAAATTACGAGAAAGAGAAAGTAAGATCCCATTCTTTCTTTCCTCGATATTGCTTTCTTCCTATTTCTCCTCCCAATCCAACCTTTAAAATGATGATAAAACAGAATAAAACTAATCTCAGGCCTTCTGTTATATTTAATACAGTCTTATACTCTTGAAGAAGGATTTTGGAAGGGATATTTCCCCTCTCTCATTTGAATATAATTATTTCTTCATCATTTCCCTCTAGGTTCTCAAGGGAATATAGGTGGTTCAGTGGTTAGAATGCCAGGACTAGACTCAGGTCTAATCTTTACAAGTTCAAATCCGGCTTTAGATACTTACTAGCTGGGCAGATCACTTAACCCTCTTTGCCTTGGTTTCCTATCTGTAAACTGAGCTAGAGAAGGAAATGACAAACCACTCCAGTATCTTTGCCAAAACAAATAAACAAACAAACAAACCCAAATGGGATCACATAGAGTTGGACAAGTCTAAAATATGACTGAACAACTGAAAGGCACTCAAATGTACTTACTTGTCAAGATGATAGTTGACTCCTATATTTACCTTTCAAGCTCTCTACTCAGCTGTGGTCTTTTCATTAGGAATGCTTGAAAGTCCTTTATACCTTTTAAGTTCTATTACTTCCCCAGGAGAATTATCCTTAGACCTGAATGAAAAACAATTCTTGGTTTTAAATTTTATGTTTCTCCTTTTGGGATATCATGTTCTTAGAGTTTCACTGTTATAATAGTTCCTTCCCCATAAATGCAATGATGACTGTGTTTGCTTAGCACTTTGAACTTTTTTTTCTGGCTGTTTATAGGTTTTTTTTTTCTTTTACCTAAAAGCTCCAGATTTTGCCTCTGACAATCTTAGGATTGAATTGGGATTTATTTCAGGAGATAGCTGGTCAATCCTTTCCATTTATACTTTGCCCTCTGGTTCTAATAAATATAGGCAGTTTTTAATTCATAATTTTTTGAAATATGATTCTCAATCTTTTTGTTTTTTTAGCTTCTGGTTTTCAGCAAATTTAGTAATTCATAAATGATTTCTCTTTGACCTGATTTTCAAGCCAGTTTAAAAAATTCCATATTTTTTTCTTTTTTTATTTTTCTAATACTTAGTTTTCTCATGTGGCATCCTGGAATTTGTATGGTCTTATATAATTCTTAGGTAGTAATTAGATAAAATTTTATAATTCATATTCTGTTATTTTTTTCTTTTCAATTCTTTCTTTGAGTTTTTTAGTTCATTGAGATTTCATTTTTAACAGTTCTTGCTTTATTTTTTCTCTTTTAGTCTTTGTGATCACATTTTTTTCCTCTGAGTCTCTGATTATTACTCTTTAGCAATTACTTTCTTCTCCTAGGTTTACTTCATGGTCATCTTTTAACCAACAATGGTTTCTTCAGAATATTTAGTGTCTGCTGTTTATTCATGCCTCTACCCTTGTTTTCTGATGTGGGACTTTATGTTAGACTGAATCTTCATCCTTTCCTGAATTCTCGAATGAGTTGATCAGAAACTATTGCTACAGACCTCATTTTCTTGGCCTCCTACTGCTGGTTTCCACCTTCCCTGGTGATCTCTGCTCATTGCACTGTGAAATTTCAATTTCCCTCATTAGAGTTCTGTAGTCTTTTGACCTTCCTTGGGCATCCAGACTGGAAATTGCGATGGGATCTAACCTGTTTATTTCAACTTTCTTCTGAAATCTTTGTCTTTTGAGTGTGTGTGTGTGTGTGTGTGTGTGTGTGTGTGTGTGTGTGGTTATGTGTGTAATTTAGGATGAATGAAGGCATTTGCTAATAATTCTCTGGAATTTCTTAGTCACTATTCAATCTATTGCCCTCATTTAAATATATGCCATCACTTTTAGAGAATACTTGGGAAAACTGGGGCCTCCATTATGAGTTTAAAAAATTCCATCTTAATTTAAAGTCTACATTGCTTTCTTCATATAAAACACTCTCTCCTCCTTTCCTCTTTAGTAAGTACTCACAGCCCAAGTATAGCATATTTTTATAAGTGCTTGGGGAGAAGTGGGGTCATCAAGGAGGTTCAAAGTCAATCAACTTACTCAGCTTGCAGCCTAGTGAAGTTTTGGAAGATTTAATCTCAACTCTCTCAATAAAACTTCTGGTCATGCTCATTGACACCTTTTTAAGAGGGTGTAAATTATATAAATTCTGTTTAATTTCAAAGCCTAGAAATTCAAAATTTTCAAAATACAAAGATGTATTTATTTGACTGATTTGGAGTCAGCTACTTCCTATGTCTACCTGGGAGCATGGAGGAAGGTGGGGATCAATCAGTGATTCATGGCAGTATCCAAGATGATTTGGTTGGCTAGGAGTTTTGAACTAATACTCCTATAGAAGAACCCATCCTTAAATACTGGCCTGGTATTCTTTCCAATCCCTGACCCCTCTCTTTTTTCCCTTTGCCTCTAAACCTTTTTTCTTGGGTAAAGAAGGGGAGAAGAGAATGCTCATTTATTGCTTTAAGGAGAAATAAATTCAAGATGCCTAGACTTGCCTCCGTGGTCTGGAAGCAGAGCTTTTTGCTCCCAAATTCCTTTTTGATTTTTGGTTTCCCTTTATGGACACAGAGCAGAGATAAGAGAAGTGAGGGGCATCCCAGACCAGGAGAAGGTAGCAGCATGTGAGCAGCTGTGCATTATCAATGTTTCCTGCACAATGCAGAAATGTAGACATGTGTTTGTCCTTGTGACTTCACAAGACTGCTAATGGATAATGTTCCTGAGCCCCTTTACCTCAGGTATAAAATAGGGAAACCAAAACTCCCTTGATGATGTGATGTTGTAAGATAGGCTTCTAGCAAAGAAGGTCCTGGTAACATTGGTAGGTACCTGAAGAATATCCAAATTTCAATAGTTCAAACATTTGACCTTAGACAGAGAGACAATGGAACCACCTAAGCCTTTTTTGCCTAATGGAGAAAAGAGGGCTAGACTGATGGTTGGAGTACAAGTATTGAGAGTAAAACCATGACAAAAAGAAGTAAGAATTGTGAACCTTTCCAATTTCCTGCTAATACTTTGTTTTATAGACAACATAAGTCCAACAGGAAATGAGCTGCCTGATTGTCTAGTAACTTTTAAATGTTATTGCAATGCAGTCTGAATCCAAACTGCAAAGTAGAATTTTAAGTCAGAGAAAGTATGTTTCTTGTAGAAGAAAGAGATTATACCGGAATGTCAGTTACTACCCTCATGTTTACTCCAAAGTCGGCTCCATTCTGATGAACTACTATTAGTGCCTGATGTTTTAGGTTTAAAAAATCTATTTACAGGCTCCTGTTAATCCTTTGTACTTTTCTATATTTTTTCTGTAAGGTGAAAATAATTGTTCTATATGTATTTCTTACATTGAGTTTTGCATGGGAACTGGGGAGCCTATTATTCACATTTGTGGAAACTTAGGCATGAGCATATTTGAAGATATTCCTAGAGTAAATTCTAGGTGAGGGCCTATGAAAAAAGGAACAAAAACAACTTCCTGAGGAAATCCCCAAATTGAAATTGATTCTTATGACCCCAAACATCAAGTGCCCTGGGTCATAGCAACATTTTATTTAGTAAATTATTAGCCTTCAAAAGAAAGGTATCAAAGATAAGAGAAAAACCTCAGATCTTGTGAAATTATAAATATATTCCTTCCTTGCCTCATAAAGATTACCCAGAGAACAAAAAATTTCAATGAAAATTAGCTATATATTCAATGAGAGCATCCATGATGAGGTTATTAAGACCACGTAGGTTTTCAAAAGTAATATTCTACATTAGGCCATATAAAAGATGCACCATGGTATAGTAGACATAACACTAGACTCAGAGTCAAAAAGTAACAAGTCCAAATCTTACCTTAGCCACTTCCTAGTTGTGGGATAGTCACAATCTTTCTGAGCCTTGATTTTCTTGTAAGTAAAACAATAAGAGGATTCAACTCAATTACTTTTAAACTCCCTTCCCTTTCTAAATCTATGATGCATTTAGAGAATAATAAAATAATGGAAAATTATAGAGACTACACTGATTGTGCTTATTGTTAAATGATTAGAAATCATTGGATAGAGTAAAGCAAAGTGCATTAACAGTTCTCCAAAAAAATAGGTACTTCCCATTAATATATGAAAATAGAAATAACCATCTTCAATTACTTTTTGCTCATTAATATCAGGTCAGTCATAAAACTGGGAGTTGTCCGTCATCAAATTAGATAATATTGTAAAGTGTTTATGCCTGGCATATAGTAGGTACTTTCATAAAGGCTTGATCCTTTTCTCTTTTTTCCCAAAAGCATTTGCCATTGTCATGGAGGAGATTCTACATAGAGTCTAAGTTGAAAGGAAAATCTCAATAGATGGTGACTTTTACCAGATGCTCCAGTTTCCTGATTAGATTGGGCTGATTGTCCCAATTACCTACAAAGGAAAAATCACATGAGTCTAGTGCCCAAATTATTACATGAAGTTGGATAAATAATATCTGTACAGACAGCTTAGAGAGATGATATCAAGGAATAAAAAATTTCAAACCAAAATCATATGGGAGTGGAATGGAACCATGATGGTGGCTTATTACCAGTAAATGCCGGAACCACTCTCTGAGAATCCTCCCACCCAACATTAATATAGTGCCTCACAATGAGTAGAATTACATAACAAACAAGGAGACAGAAGGAGGGGTTCTTATGCAGGAAACAATTTGAAAGGTAGATAGAGTCAATTTTCATGGGATAAAGGGGAACCAGAAGCAGAACTGTCAGAAGCAGAAGTAAAATTGAGCAAAGAGGAGTGCAGACTGTCCCCCCAACCAACTATGCCAGGTACTGAGCCTGAGCATAGGTCAAGGTTGGGATCCTGTGACCCTGCCCAAGTCAACAGCAGAGCAGCCCCACACCCACCCCTTAAAATTCCAAGCCCTGACACCTGCCCACAGTGAGGTCCCTAGCCTACAGGGCAAAATAGCTCACAGTGCTAAGACCTGCAAGCCATTAGCAGAGGAAACAGAATCAGTAGTTTTCAGACTGAAAAAATGAACAAACAGCAACAGAAACTCCTAACCACAGAAAATTTCTATGGTGACAAAGAAGAGAAAGGCACAGATTTAATAGGGGACAGTGAGATCAAAGTAACCACATGCAAAACTTCAAAGAAATTATGGGAATTGGTTTCGGGTATGCTGGAGAGACTCAAAAAAGATTTCAAAAGTTAGATAAGAGAGGTGGAAGAAAATGGGCAAAAGAATTGAAAGTAATAAAAAAAAGAAAATAACAGCTTAAAAGCAAATTGGTCAAGTGGAAAAGGAGGCACAAAAATCCCTGAAAAAAGAGTTTCATGAAAATTAGAATGGAACAAGTGGGAAGAAAATAATTCTTTAAAAACCAGACTTGGGCAAATAGAAACCAAAGAAATTATGAGACATCCAGAAATAACAAAACAAAATAAAAAGAATGAAAAAACTGAAGAAAATATGAAATGTGTCATTGAAAAAATAACTGACCTAGAAAACAGATCCAAGAGAGGCAATCTAAGAATTATTGAACTACCTGAAAGTCATGATCAAACTCAAACAAGAGGAAGCCAACAGTCTTGGCAATAGTTGGGAAATTTACCAAGTTTCTTTAATGATCTCATGTTTCTCCATGAAACAAAACCTATATTTTAACACCATTATTCTATTCATAACTTGCTCCTCTCCCTCACCTTTCCAGTCTTATTGTCCCTCTACTTACTTTGTAATTTAGTGATGATGGTCTCCTTGAACAAGACACTCTGTCTTCTGATTCCAGGTATTCACTGGCTGTACTCCACATTTAGAATGCCCATCCTTCTCATTTCTTCATCCTGACTTCTCTGGCTTTCTTCAAGTCTCAGTTAAAATCCTACTTCCTATAGACATTTGCTCCTGAAACACCTTAATTCTAGTGCCTTTCCTCTTTAATTATTTCAAATTTATTTTATATATGTCTTGTTTGTACATGATTATTTGCATGTTGCTTCCCTAACTCTTCCATACATTAGACCATGAGCTCTTTAAGAACAGGTACTGTTTTTTTTTCTTTCCTTGAATCCCCAGCATTTAGCACAGTAACTGGCACATGGTAGACACTTTAATAAGTGTTTATTATCTTCCTGACTGATGAGAGAAATCGGGGTATAACAAATAGAGAGCAGGGCTCAGAGTCAAGAATACTTTTGTTCAACCTAATACATAGAGCTTGTATGACCTTTGGTAAGTGACTCATTGTCCCAAGCAAATTTATAAATTTAACCAAAGTTAATTAGTAGAGAATGCTTGTCACCAGAATCACTGTGTATTGATAAAATCATAAGTATGATTAAAAAATACATCTACAACCCTATGGTCATTAGTCATGGAACACTACAGTTTTCAAAGAATTGAAAATGAGTGTCATTCTAGGCAATGGAAGTGGCTCAATGTGAGTGTGAAAACGTAGCATCACATAACAAGTGAGAAATAATAATATAGATAAGAGCTGGAGTAAAGGATAGCATGAAAGAAATGTATAAGGAAAAGCAAAAGATGGGCTATTCATGAGGAAAAATCAAAGACAACCCCTAGATAATGCATCTACTCTACCGATGCTCACCATTTTAAGAAATACTATAAGATTTCCAGCAGCAGGGCAATTAGGTGGCACAGTGGATAGAACACTGGGTTTGGAATCAGGAAGCCTCATCTTCATGAGTTCAAATCCAGCCTCAGAACCACTTACTTAGTTGTATGACCCTGAGTGAGTCACTTATCCCTGTGTGCCTCCATTTCTCATCAATAAAATGAGTCAGAGAAGGAAATGAAAAGCCACTCTAGTGTCTTTGCCAAGAAAACCCCAAATGGGGTCATCAAGGGTCAGACACAATGGAAAACAACTAAATAAAAACAAAGGCCTCCAGCAGATTGAGCACATCTCCTTTAATGAACGTAAACCAGAACAAGGATAGGGGCTGAACAGAATGGGAATGGGAAGTCATGGATAATTTGTATTCTTTATCATTGGAGGGAAACACCTCAATCTCTGATATTGCGGACTCATTAGAGTATCAAAATATAGTTAAAGAGAGATTCACAATCAACTCAGAATCATGGATTTGATGTGTTCTTGCTTTTTCTAGGCTTGCTGCCAGTAACCCTAGCACTCTCAGAAGCACCTCAGATTTCAGACCTATGATGTTTTTTTTACTCCCATACAAGTCACTTGACTAATTCACCCCCAAATTTTTGAGGCTAAGTATTTTAAAGGCAGCTATATGGTATATATTAATCCTGCCTCCATCACCTACTAGCTGTGTGACCCTGAACAAGTCACTTATACTTTCAATTTCAGTTTCATCTTCTATAAAATAGAGATAATTATAACAACTACTACTTCATAATGCTGTTGTGAGGATAATATTTGCAAACCTTAAAGTGCTCTATAAAGGCTACCTGTTTTTTTGCCCCTCTCAAATGTAAAATATCTACATTCTAAAATAGGATTCCTGGAGGTAATAATGTCCTAACCCAAAGGAATGAGTTTTTAATGGGAATTTCAAGCATTATGGCAGGCTAGTAAAACTTAAGGTGCAACATAAATGTGAGTTATTATTATTGTTAATATTTTAGTGGTGCCAAGGTAATTATATCTCAGACAAGCAATCATCTTCTTTGTCTCCAAGTAAGATAGTCTCAGATTCTAGAAGCAATATGATTTTTATACACCCAAAGTTAATTCCAAAAAGCAGATAAAAAAGTTTTCGGTACCTCAGATATGGCAAAAGCCTGAGAGATCCGGGGCTATCCTACACATTTTTTTAATAAATCAATTGTCTTCATTCCTTTTAAGGAATTAGGCATCTATGTAATTCATATAAAATAACTTGGTGTTTCAATGTAATCGAAAAGAATGAAATATCACAGTGAAATAAAAGGTCAAATATATTGTATCAATATTAAATTTTATATGAAAAGACAAACATCCTCAAACTTGTATAGAAATATACTTCTAGAAGTTGTAAAACATGTACAATTAATCATTAAACAATCGTGCATTAAGTTACTACTATGTCCCTATGTCCCCAGATACTATGACAGGTACTATGGGTTCAAAACCAAAAATAAATAGCCCTTGTCCTCATATAGCTCACATTCTATAGGAAGAGGCATCATATCCATAAGTATAAAAAATAGACAAAATAAGTACAAAGTAATTTGGCAGGGACTGTCAGAGGGAAGATTAGAGAAAGCTACTTGGAGAAGGTAGCACATGATCTGAGCCTTAAAGGAAGCTGGATACTTTAAGAGGCAGAAGTAAAGAGAAATGGGGATACCAGCCACAAGGGACAGCCTATGCAAAAGCATGGAAATTTCTTTCCCTGGCTTCTTTTAAATCTTAAAAAAAATTTCTTCTTTTAAATCTTAATTAAAATTCCTACTTTTATTAGAATCCTTCTCCAACTCCTCTTAACCCTGTTAATTCCTGTTAATGCTGTAAATAGCGTACTTTGAATATATTTTATGTATGTTGTCTCCCCAGTTAGATTATAAGCTTTTTCAGGGCAGGGATTGTTTTTTTTCCTTTTTGTATTCCCAGTTCTTATAACTCTGCCTGCCATTTAGTAGGCACTTAATAAATGTTTATTTTTGATTGATTGATTGATTGATTGATGGAGAAGTCTAAATGGTGTGTTCAAGAAAGAATAGGTTTCTTAGATTGACTATAGGTTATTTTACTTTTATAGTGAGAAGAATTGGCTTTCTAGAAGATTATTTTTTTCCCTTGAAAGGAAGATGCCTATTAAAAGTGATATGAGAATGGTTTCTTATTTGGAAGAAACTGCTTTCTTCAGACAGTTAAGGTAATGTTACTAAAATAGGAATTATGTGACATCCAGAGAGCATATGCTAGAGGCTAACTTTTTAAGCTAATGTAATGGTGAGATTGATTGATTTACTCAACCCCATCCCACTTAAAATAAAAAATAAGGTACCCAGACATTCTCTTTCTTAGGCATGAGATGAAGTTCAAAAAGTCCTTTAAACTGGAATAACATTAGAAGAATCACATTCAGATAGGTCAAGGAAATTTGTCGACACCTCAAGAGTTATCTATAAATTATCAAACTATGTAGAACTGGCCACCCTTCAGGAGAGAAAATTTAGGGCAAGAGAGAGGAGAGGGGTAGCCTTCAGCTTTAGCCAAATGTCCTCTCACTTTATCATTTCTTCCCATCTTTGTCCAGGTGAAGATCTTGAGTTTTAGATTTCTCATCAAATTCCCTAGCAGTGGCTAGTGATAACCACTAGGACAAACTGGACATAGACTAACCAGACTTAAGGAAATAATCTTGATTATTCCACTAATTTTTTTAAAAAAGGATTACTGGAATCAAAAACTGATAATTATTCCTTTGCCACATGTGCATTTTAAGGATAAGCCCAATTTCTCCCTGGTAACACATATACTTGGGAAAATGAGTTATAGACTTTTGGAGGAATGTTTTTGTTTCAGCAGTTCTTATTATACAACTTTAGTAAATAATTCTTCCTAAAATTGTTTCTCAATTCATAATCCTTTGGTGAAGGGGTGGAAACAGAATGCCGTGGGTGGCATTTAAGAAAGCTACCTCTATTCCCCTCTGAGATACCCATAGAACCCTGAGGAGGCAAACATGACCAGCCTAGCTTTGAAGACTAAATTGTCAAAGAAAGTGAGAACTGGAATATGGATACTCAGAACTTAGATATATCTTATATTATACATGGTTATCCACCTACTTTACAACATATATTGCTCTCCGGGAATCAATTTATATATTTAAAACCTTTTAGTCTCTACTTTTGTTATCATGTTTCCCATTATTTCTTCCTTTATTCTTTTTGTTTCCTGTTAATATTCTTCCCCATCACTATTTCCTTATTTTTATTTACTATTAAAAAGTGGCTGTTCCTTTTCCTTTTTTCCTGCTTTTCCTGTTCCTCCTTTCGTTTTGTGAGTTTAACTCAATAACAGAGATGTATGTGTATGTGTGTGTGTGTATATATATATATATATATATACATATAAATATATATATATGTGTGTGTGTATATATATATGTATATAGTTGTGTTTTTTTTGCTTTCACTTTATTGTATATATACTAGCTAAAGAGCTATTGTGTTGGGCAGCAGGGAAGACAACTTAAGAAATTCATTAACTCTGTTACTATAGTTACTCTCTTGTCATCCTACTCATCTGAAAACTAAACTAAACTAAGCAGAAGTAAGATGATTAATTGCTTGGAATGATGTAGAACCACATTGAAGCTTCATATAGGGAATTGGATCAGATGACTTCTAAGGTCATTGCTTATGCTAATGTTTTATGATCAAGTATTCCAAATAATTTTGTCTCCAATCAATTCTTAGAGAAACCAGAGTTATATCAGAATGAACACTGAAATTGGAGTTGGAAAATGTGGGTTCATATTTTGCTTCCTGTTCTTCCTAGATGTGTGACTGTAGAGAATTCATTTACTCTACGTGTCAGTATTTGTGGGAAAAGCATAATAGTATTTTCAATATCTATATAACAAAGTGTTATGAGTAAACTTTGCAAACCTGAAAGCACTGCATAAGTAAATTAATATTAGCATCTATTAGGAAGTGAAAATATATTTTAATTTCTGCAAGTATACTTGAATTTTCTGCATGTTAGCCTAAAGGAAAGGTTGGTTAATATTTTCACATCTTGATCCTAATAATTCAACCATTTTTCATTTATTACTTAACTTGGGAAGAATAATCCTTCAATATAGATTTACAAACAACTTAGGGTGAATTTTTAAATTGCTACATATTCTCAGGTTGGAACCTAACTTGTATTACATCTTTATTTCTAAAACGTATAGGTGAGTATCCACACTTCTGTCAGTGTGCAGTTAAAACTTCATTTGTGTGTAAAGCTATATGCATCTAAATGTGTTTATTTGACAAGATATTGTATAGAGAAGAGAAATTACCACCACTACCATCACCTTTACCATCACCTCCCTAAGACATGGAATATATATATATATATATATTTCTTAGAATGGAAAATGAAAATGTTGGGAAAGTGCTGGGAAAGGATAAGTCTTGAATTAATCAGAAAGTAAAGAAATTCAATACTGTACTGTAGAGAAGAAACTGGAAAGGTATGATGAATAGGCAACAGAAAGGTGTTTAGTCTGTTTGGTGGGGGATAAATACCTACAACAAGAGACAGGAATCAAGATGAATGTTGCAGTTTTATTGTAAAAGAAAAACATTTGCAGGAGAGATGAATATTTATTACAAAATAATCATAGAACCATTTGGACATTTGATTTGAGAATTTCCCTTAAAATAATAATGAGAAACGTTGTGTGTGTGTATGAGGTGAGGGTAGGCTCAAGAAAGGGAAAGGTGGTGTATATTCTCTTTCTACCATCTACACTGTTCCTAACACAAGATAGGAAGATTTATTTGTATACGTGAGGGGAAGAGGAAGAGATAGAAGATAGGAGTTGAATATGTACTCTCTACCATCTGGTGTTTATTATCCCCTCTACCACTTGGTAAGGTCTATATGACTTTTACCTTTTAACCACAGCCTTTGTGGGTCAAGTCAGAATGTGGACAAAGTCTGAGGAGTGACATGAAGCTGGGATCTATTTATGGCATCCCTTTACACCCATCTGTGCATGTTCCATTCATGATTCTGAATTTGTATTCTTTTCCAAGAAAGGCTATTTCTAAACCTACTTTTTATTTAAACTAAAATATTTAGAAAGAGGAATAAGGCTGAGTGAAAGTCTTGTAGCACCATTTAAAACAATGAAGGTATTTTACTCCATGGAGCATGGTAGACTAAGACAGCAACCTAAAGAAAAATAGGGCAGTGGGAATTTGAGGTTGGAAAAATCAGAAGGGATTTGCCTTAGTCTTTTGCATAGGCTGCAATTAGCCTGCATATTTTAGCTACAGTCTACAATTTATGGTGCTAGTATTAGAACATTTGATATTTAGGCTAGCTCAATATTCTATTACTTAGCATTCCATTGTTGACTGGCCTCCAATCTTTTTTAATTGATCACTCCATCAGTAAAAATTCAGAAGCAAGCACCCACAAATGTATATATTCACTTATTTATATATTATATAAATATACTACTCTACCAATGATTATATAAATTGGAAAAAACAGAAGGTTAAAATGAATGTTAAAATCATGCTGTAAAATATTTTATTTATTAATGATATAAAACTTGTTTGCTCTTTCAACTATCATTACTGATTATATTTTTAGTAAGAGCAATGTGATTTACATTATTATTATTAAAAAATCTCTTACCTTTGTCTTAGAATCAGTACTGAAGATTGGTTCCAAAGCAAAAGAGCATTAAAGGCTAGGCAATGGGGGTTAAGTGACTTGCCCAGGGCCACATAGCTAGGAAGTGACTGAATCCAGATGTAAACCCAGAACCTTTAGTCTCCAAGTTTGGCTCTCTATCCACTGAGCTACCTAGCTGCTCCAAAATATATTATTTTTTTTAAAACCTTGGTTATGAAGATTCTGGCCAAGATGGCAACACAAATAAAGGCAGGCAAAGGTGTATATTTATTCCAGGAAAAAAAATGCTAACAATCTCTAGGCTCTATAATAATGAAGACATCTAAAGAGAAACTACTAGGTTGTTAGAAAGACAACATAGGCATCTTGGAAGCTACTAGGAGATCAGCAAACAGTATGGACAAAGTAGTACTTGGGCTTGGATTCCCCAGTGGTTTGAAGTCCCTGCTCTGAACCTTAAATATCTGGGATGGAAAAGCTACCTGACCTTAGGAGGTGCAAATCAGTTTAGGAACCCAGGTGACCTAGGTGCATACCAAGCAAGGTTTACCAGTCTGCCCTGAAGTACAATAGGAAATAGAATATGGACATGGCACAAAACCTCAATTCTAGAACTAAGGCAGGAGAGTTGAGTAAACCAAAGAATTTAGAAACCTCTCTAAATCCAGAGATGCACAAAATTCCAACCTGAAGGGACCAGAGACTCAAAGAAAAAAAAACCCCAACATTTTCCACAAGGACTCCAAAAATAAGGTCTTTGGAGGAAGGAACTGGAAGAAGAATAAATGAACAAAATGGTAAAGTAGAACAAAATAGAATTAGAACAAAATGGTGAATCTTACCCAAGTAATATACTCCTTGAACATTAGAACAAGGGCTAGGTGGTTCAATGGATAGAGAGCCAGATTTAGAAACTAGAGGTCCTGGATTCAAATCTGATCTCAGATACTTCCCAGCTGTGTGACCCTAAGCAAGTCAATTTAAGTCCTATTGCCTAGTCCTTACCATTCTTCTGCCTTGATTATAAAATGGAAGGTTAAGTATTAAAAAGAAAAGAATACACCAAACAGAAATCATTGATTTTATGGCCATTAAGCAGAAGAAAATCAAAAGATAACAAAAGAAAAAAACAAAGAAAATGTAAAATATTTGATATTTAAAACATCTGATCTGGAAAATAGGTCAAGGAAACATGGTTTAAGAAACACTGGACACCTGGAAAGCCATACTTTTTAAAAAATCTAAATATAATTATTTCAAGAAATCAAAAATCCAGAGAAAAAAAAGGAATTCAACTACCAAAGAAAATCTGTCAGGATCACACAAGACCTGTTAGATTCTAATAAAACAAGGGGAGAGATTACAATAGGGTATGGCAAAAAGGCAAAAGATATATGCTTATAACCAATAACTTATCTTGAAAAGTTGAGTATAATTTTATGGAGGAAAAATATGGATTTGTAGAGGAAAAAAGGATATTCAAGCATTTCTGATTAAAATACCAGAGGGAAGTAGGACCTTTGAAATATAAACAAAGAATTATATATAAACAACATTGTTTATATATAAACAATAAATATAAACAAAGAAAGTGCAAGGGGATGGGTCTGTACAATTCTAATAGAAGAAACACCACTTCCATATCTTTGAAGGGTTCTTTAGGGAGTTAAATGAGAAAAAAATGTTAGTTCAATTCTGAAGGTTTCAAGAGAGGAAAGAGAAGGGAGGATGTCAGGAATATATTAATATAGAAATAAAAAATGGGGCAAAATGTTATAGGGTTAAAACTTGATATTTATAACTGGGATGAATGAAAACATACAAACATGGAAGAAGGGGTAGAAGAAGTGAGCACTAAATGAAACTTACTCTTATGTGAATTTGGACAAAGGAGAGTTAAACATATACAAAGAACTTGATGTGGAAATTTATTCATCCTAAAGGGAGGATGATGGAAAGAATAAAAAAGAGCTATATAACCCATGGGAATTTTAGAATGTGAATGTTATAAAATATTATTGTGTTTTAAAAATTAAAAAAATAATTTCAGAAAATATTGAGAACTAATAACCTATGTATAGTGAAATGATGAGAACCAGAACAATTTATTCAATGACAACAACTGTGAAAGATGTATGCTCTCTGATCAGAACAATGACCAAATATGTCTCCAAAGGTTCTATGCTGCAGCACGTTACCCAATTCCTGACAGAAAGGTGATGGATTCAAGGTGCAAAAACAAATATACTTATTTTGGACATGATTACTGTGCAGGTTCATTCTACTGACATATTTATTTGTTACAAGTGAGTTTCTTTTTCCCTTTTTGCTAAGGGTGAAAGGAGGGTTAGCAATAGGGATGCCAACAAAAAAGGAAAACTGAAACAACTTTAAAATGAATAGAAGAGAACAAGAAGGAAAAATAGTCAAGTAGGAGAATTTTGAAAGTAATGTGGACTTTATTATTTAATTTTTAAAAAGAACTGGTATGATTTGAAGATTCATACTTTCATATACAAACCTCTTCTTACATTCTGTTGTGCATATATGGAAATGCTCATTTTCTTCCATGTTTTAATTAAGAATTTTTAAAAATGAAAAAAAGAAAGCCTCAGTTGAACACTGTAATGTAGCAATTAGTCTAGTTCTAAATTCAGTTTATTTTCATACTTGCTTGTAATTGCTGTTATAGCTAAAAATGATACCTCATAAAGATATATAGATCCAAATGGAAGAAGTGCATCATTGTCTGAGCTAGCTCAAATATTATACTCCTTTTATAATCTCATTTACCAATTATGCAAAGGTTTTTGTTGAAACTCAGATAGTAAATTTCCATCTTGCCTGATGTCAATCAGTTATTCTTGCAAGCTAATTGAATAGTTATATTTTCAAGTTTTTATTTTCAAAATCACCCAAGCCCTTCATTTGGAAAAAAATTTAAAACAAACTAGAAATATTGTTTCTAAGTTTGTTAATCATGCATATGTGACACTTTTTATAGATGACCTTTTCTTACATCATTTTCAACAACCCAGAGAAAAGAAAGCAAGTAAGAAGGAAGTGGTTAACAGTGATATCAAATACTACAGAAATGTCAAGATAGATGAGGACGCCATTGGTAACTTTATGAGAGCAGTTTCAGTTGAAGGACATAAGATGATGAGGAGGTTGAGACCCTGGGAAACTGGAAGGATTGTAAAGCCCTTTGTGGGAATATGAGTAGATGGATACTTCATCCATCAATGGTGGTAGTGGTGGGACGGAGTGGAGGTCTTGTAGTATAATGGGCAAAAGGACTTGAATCTTATGTTGAAGTTAGCCGAGGACTGGCTAGTACCAAGAGTGTAGGATTTGACTGATCTTCTCATCCTCTGTTTCATTCAATTAATCAACAAGTATTTATTAAACTTTTTATCAGGCACTTACTATGTGACAGGCACTGTGCTATTCTCTGGAGCTACAATTATAAAGAATAAAACAATGCCTACTTGCACTGACCTTACAGTATAAAGAAGACAAAAAATAAATATAACATACACAGAATAGTTAATAAATATGTATAGTAGTAGTTATAGTATTAGCTAACATTCATATAACACTATGTCCCAAGAAATGTGTCATATCTCTACAGTAATATGGTATTTTACATTTGTATGTGTATTTATATTTATAGACAGTTCTCATTTTACATCAACTCATATTATACACATTTGTCTTAACACAAAAAGAAACCTATGTTAACTTTACTATACAGGACTGTGCTCTCTCTCTTGGCTTGGCACTATTCCACCCCTCCTCCCAAAAAGGAACCCTTAAAACAGCTTTCCAAATGACAGCAGAATAATAGATGTAAGGAGAGACCTTCACTGCTATCCCTAGCTTGGCTTGAGAGCTCTACTGCACTCACCAGCCTCTGGGTCTGGCCCTCAGGTGTCTGTCTTCCTTCTTCTACTGGATACCATGTTGTCTATCTCTCTCTCTTTGTGTGTGGCCTATCCTCTCCTGTCTCTGTCTGGCCTCCACATGTCTGTCCTACCCATGCCCTATCCATGCTCCCTTCTGATTCTCTATTTTTCTGTTCTTGACACTCATGTGTCCTTGAAGTGGGTCCACTTATGTAAATCAAGGACTCTCTTTCTTTTCTTGTTCTTGTTCTTCTTGTTCTTGTTCTTCTTGTTCTTGTTCTTGTTCTTCTTGTTCTTGTTCTTCTTGTTCTTGTTCTTGTTCTTCTTGTTCTTCTTGTTCTTGTTCTTCTTGTTCTTGTTCTTCTTGTTCTTGTTCTTGTTCTTCTTGTTCTTCTTGTTCTTCTTCTTGTTCTTGTTCTTCATCTCTCTCTCTCTCTACTCTCTCTCTTTTCTTCTCTCTCATTCTCTCTCTCTTGCCCCCTTCACTTTCATACACACACACACACACACACACACACACACACACACACACACACCCCTACAAACATGGGAAGTTGAATTTGTGTATATACACATCTACTTCTCTCTTTATATAAATTCAAATTAGGCAAATTCTACTCATCTAGACAATGAAGCTCCTTCAGCCACCCTGAAGATCTGGACAGAAAATCTGGGGAGGGGACAAGGAAAAGGAGAGGGAAATTGTAGGAGATGGTGCCCAAGATGCCAGGAAGGAAGCGAAGGACATGTGGCATGGAGGGAAGAAAGAAGAGATAACAAAGAACCAGTGATGGATCATAAACTCTTTGGGCTTGTGTGTATCCACCATGGGTCTCAGGCCTTGGGAAAGCTTTGATGTGGATTATTGTGGTGATTTTGTGGTTGATAAAATCCTCAAGGGTTTTTCATGTATGTGTATGATTGTGCATTTCTGTTCTCTGTCCCCTTCTTCCATGTCTCGTGTCTCTGTAGTCCTAACAGAAAGGTGCTTGAGACTGGGCACAATAGAAAGAATTCTAGCTATGTAGTCAAATGACCTGATAGTAAATCCTGGCTCTTCCTCCTTCATTAAGTCACCTAAATCATTTGAGGTTCCATATCCTTATAAATAAAATGATGGCCTATATGACTTCTAAGCTCTTATCCAGCTCTATGTATTTGAATCCAAGAATACTCTAAGGGGAAAATGGTATTGCTGAATCTGTATCTTCAGCTATTCTATTTTAAGAGTCACTGGTTTTTCCTTAATCAGTATATCAACAAGCATTTATTAAGCACCTACTATGTGCCAGACATTTAATATACAAATATAGAGAATGAAAAAAAAATCTTCTCTTAAGGAGTTTGTATTTAAAACTGTTTTTCTGGGGCAGCTTGGTGGCTCAGTAGATTGAGAGCTAGTCCTATAGATGGAAGGTCCTGGGTTCAAATGTGACCTCAGAAACTTTCTAGTTGTATGACCCTGGGCAATCCCTATTGCCTACAGTCCTTACCTCTCTTCTGCCTTCGAATCAATATACAGTTTTGATTCTAAGATGGAAGGTAAGGGTTTTTTTAAAAAAACCTTGAAATTAAAGAGAATAACTACAAATGAAAACAAGGTAACTAGGGAATATGGACACTAGGAGTTTGAGGTGCGGATCAGTAAAGGATTAATGTGGATCATGGTATTTTATGTGCATCTTAAAAGAAAACATGGATTCTATAAGATGAAGGTGAAGAGGAAGTTCATGCCTAGCAAGGGAATAGAGGAGAGAGTACTATGTATAAGAAACTGAAGAAAGGCCAGTTTAGCTAAATTATAGAGGTTAGGAAGGGGTAAAATATGCAGGCTTCCGTCATTTTATTGCACTTCATTTTACTGAGTTTTCGATGTTGCATTTTTTGTAATTTGAAGGTTTGTGATAATTGTGAGTTAAACAATTCTATCAGGACAAATTTCCCAACAATATGCATTAACATTTTGTCTCTGTCTCACATTTTGGGCATTCTTACCATATTTCAAATTCTTTCATTATTATTATATCTGTTATGGTAATCTGTGATTAGTGATCTTTGATGTTATTATTGTAATTGTTTTGAAGAGCTATGGACTGCACCGGTATAAGAGTAAACTTAATCAGTAAATGTTGCATGTGTTAAGACTGCTTTATTGACCAGCCTTTCCCCATCTCTCTCCCTCTCCTCCGTCCCTATTCCCTGAGACCCAATGATACTGAAATTAGGTCATTAAAATCCTACAATGGCCTCTAAGTGTTCAAGTGAAAGGAAGAGTTAATTGATATGGCAAACTTCATTGTAGTCTTACTTTAAGTAACCACCAACCTGATCATTCAGCAGCCATCAACATGGAGGTAAAATACTCTGCCAGCACAAAAAAATTACAACCCACTGAAGGCTCAGTTGATAGTATTTCCTAGCAAGAAAGCATTTTAATTAAATTGGTATTTTTAAACATAATTTAAACAATTAATAGACTACTTTGTTGTTTTTGTTCTTCAGTCATATCATATTTGACTCTTTCTGACCACATTTGGGTTTTTCTTGGTAAAGATGGTAGAATGGTTTGCTATTTCCTTCTCTGGCTTATTTCATAGATGAGGAAAACTGAGGCAAACAGGGTTAAATACCTGCTCAGGGTCACACAGCAAGTGTCTGAGGTCAGATTTGAACTCAAGAAGAGCTTGTCTCTAGGCTCAGCACTCTATGCACTGTGCTACCTAGTTGCCCCTAAGAGAGTACAGAATAATGTAAATGTTACTTTTATAAGAAAACCAAAAAAAATCATATGACATACACAATTGTGATATTTTCTTTATTGTGTTGTTCAATATCTCCAAGGCATTCCTATATAATGAAGCTGGAAAGATAGGTTGATCCAAGGTTGTGAAATGCTTTAAAAGCTAAGCAGAGACATTTATATTTAATCATAGAGTCAATAGGATGCCACTGGTGTTTCCTTAGTAGGGGAATGATGTGGTAAGATCTGGGATTAAAGGAAATCACTTAGGCTGATATGTGGAGGATGGACAAGAGTGGAAAGACATGAGAGCCCAAAATACAGTGGGTAATGTGAATAGAGAAAAATGGACAGATAGGAAAGATGTTTAAAAGTTAGAAATGGTATAATCTGAAAATTGATTAAATATGTGGGCTGTGGGAGAATGAGGAGACAAGGATGACACTGTTATGAAACAGAATCCAGAGGGACGATGATAATGCCTTTTTTTGTGTGTGGAGAGAGAGGTTTAATCACTCTTTATTGTGGCTGAATATTGGTTTTTAAGAGTGATTTAGTAAATATAACAGTTAATGGAGGGAAAGAAGAAAGAGATGTGTTCAGAATGTCTTCATCTGACACTGTCACTGTCACTCTCAGAGCCAACATCATTCTCTGCTCCCACTACAAGCATTTTAATCTCTTCCACCTCCACTCCCCACAATCATAAGCATCCTCATCATACCAATTCAAAGAAAAGTGGGTAATGTAAGAAGGGATTAATCTTGATCAGAGATCTTATTTTCTTGCACGGTCTTCACAATACAGAAAATGTAATGCTTCACTTGAATATAGAATCCATAAGCCACATTTGGGTGCTCTGGACACTAGCCCAGTCACATAGAATTTGGGGTTCTCTTCATTAGGATCCTGTACAGCAAAATCTCTACCACTCTCACCTACAATGAAGTTTGCCATATCAATTAACTCTTCCTTTGAGGCCATTGTAGGATTTTAATGACCTAATTTCTACCCTCTTCTCCTTCCTTACAAATCATGTTATCAGTGAAATTGAAGGTGCTTGTATCTATTCTAGCGTCTTACTCTTTACTGATTGGCAGTTTTCCGGGGGAGGGGGGATTACAGACAACAAAGTTGTCTTTCTGAGTTGAATATCTCACTGCTTAGTCCAAGCCTGAGATCATTTCCAGGATCCCAAACTGCGAGGGGATATTCTGGGTAAATGCCTGGAAGGCATATGTGAGATGCTTTAGACTCCAATGTCACCGGGTCTTTTTGAAGTCCCAGTGAATGTCATTGTCAAAATTCTTCCATAACTCTATCTTACCAATGTGTATTTGGTTAAGACGGATGGAGACACTAATATCAAGGAGAATCTGAGCCTTCTCTTTATATGAATGATTAGCCAAAGTAGTTCTCATGTACATAGTAAGCTTAGAGTTCCCCTCTAACACGTGAATAACTATTAATACCCAATGTCCATTGGTAAGGGTTCCACAAGTTCATGGATTCCGAAAGAATACTTACTAGGGGGAACTTCCAATACTGATCTTTGAGCCATACCCCTAAATCCTCTGGGTTTCCACAAATTCTTCAATGACAGCTCCATAGACTATAAAACATTCTGGCAGCTCCATGCCTATGTAAAGCTTAAAATTAATATCCAAAATTCTCCAAATATTATATTTAATAAAATTTATTAAATTTAACTTGAAACAAAAAGGGAAACTAAAAGGCTAGAGTCAAGAGGGAGCTCACCCAAGCCACTCACATGGAAGAGAGCGAGCAGGAGGAGCTTACAGAACTATATAAACAGCAATGTAGAGATGCACGTAAACGAGAAGAGAAAAGGGAATTTTGGGACAGGGAAAGAATTCTGGGAAATGGGGTCTAAAGGTACAAAATTTATAATTAATACACCTACTACCTTGTTCACCCACGTGACATTGACAATATAATAACATTCTTTAATTCCTTTGTTCTTCATGTAATAATCTGGTTTGTTGCAAATATGTTGAATCATAGCTCCAAACAGGATATTTTGTGGATTTTTTGCTTGCCCATCTTTCGTGGATTTAGAGGAGCCAATATCCACAGGTTTTCATTCAAGGTTGGAATTACGGTACTGCTCATTACTTTGACAAGTTAGAATAGAAGGCTATTAAGCAAGAGTCAGTTTCCCTCCATGACTTCAAATCCTTCAGGACAAGTTACCTTCACAGTATCTTTCACATATTTGGCCTTTACAGAATCCTAAACAGAACCAGCTATGAATATTTTAGGATACGACATTGCATCTCCATAGTAACAAAGTTTCTAGACCTTTTCCCACCACGTGTGGTTAATAATTGATCTGTCAGGGCAATCTCCTCTTGAGGGTCCAGCATCTACATCAAGATCTTTTCTCCTAATAGTCACTACCACTTGGAAGCCCTTTTCCAACCAGATGTGGTAGTCACACTAGAAATTATTCAAGTATAAACTCAAGTAGTTGACCTACTGCAGCTTACTATCAAGAATAGGTCTTCTGTGCATTATTGAGGTATACTTGGAGGCAGTTGAGGGACAGTATTTCTTCATACATGGAGGTTTTGTCCCATGCCAAGACTGTAAACAAGGCAAGACATCGTATGCCTTGTGATTTGATAGGTTCTGAGCTGCTGGATATCTCTCACTTCTTGCTTTTTTGGAGCTCAGAAAAGGGGCAGATTTCACTGAGCAAACAGAAAACCAGTATTCTCCAAACTGTGTCCCCCCTAGCATCTGTTCCTAAAAAGCCTCCTCGCATCCTTGCCTTAACCCTATTTGGGGTTGGTCTTCTCTGTTTGTATGTCAAAGCTTGGTTTCATTAGTATAGATGATGGTGCCTTTGACAATAATAGGAAAGACTGGAAGAGGGGTAGATATTTTCAGGAAGGGAAAGTGTTTTAGAAATTTTTGAGTCTAAGATGTCTCCTAGGAATTGTCTGATATGTCCATTGAGAAATTAGTTATGAGGGGACAGGTAGGTGGCTCAGTGGGTTGATAAGTCTAAAGAGAGGAGGTCCTGGGTCAAATATGGTCTCAGATACTTCCTAGCGCTGTTAACCTGGATGAATCACTTAATCCCCTTTGCCTAGCCCTTACCACTCTTTGCCTAGGAACCAATACACAATATTGGTTGTAAGATGGAAGGTAAGGTTTTTAATAAAAAAATAAATTAGTGGTGAAGGACTGAAGTTCAGGCTGAATTTTATAGGTGTGTGCACAGTCATTAAAATTGAGCCCATGCACACTGATGAATTTATCTAGAGAGATGGAAATCAAGGCCACAGTCACAGCCATAAAGAGTACAGACAGTTAGAGGACTTGATACAAATGATAAACTAGTAAAGGAGACTGAGAAGAGGTCAGAGAGGTAGAAGGAGAGGTAGAAGGTTTTTACAAAAATCCAAAGAGGAAAAGGTATTCAGGAAGACAGGGTAGACAACAATGACAAAAGTAGCAGAGACAATTAGTTTAAGTCCAAAGAAAAGAAAAGACTGACCAGTTTGCAATCCTAGCATGGACTATGATATGGAGAAATTCTATACCCCAATTACTCTCAGGCATATGCATAGAAGACCTAGAAAATCACTGTTCCTGATGAGTTGCAGTGGGCCGACTACCAGATAATTCCTGGTGCAACTACCAAATCTTGTTGGAAAAGATCTTCCAGGTGCTGGTGATTATGAGGAAATAATTTTTTTATTAATTTTTAACATTCCCTTTCTCACGTTTTTTATTCCAAATTATTTTCTTCTCTCCTCTTGCCATTTCCTGAGATGTTAAAAAATATGATATAGGCCATTGATGGGCAACTCTTGAGCTTGGTGTGTCAAAATTTGCCAAAAAACCAAGCACAACTTGGGTGGTGTGTCACTTTGAGAAAAAAATCATAATTTCATGATATTTATTGTTTAAATAACAAAAATATATAATTGTAATATATAACTGTATTTAATAAACCAAAAGCTAATTATTTAACTTACCTGCTTAGTGATTTTGTTGTTTTGGCCTACAGACCTCTGGCACAGAGTGTCTACACTACACTAAAGCAAAATGTTTCATCTTTAGCATGCGGCTCCATGTCATCAAAAATGGTTATGTGTGTCAGTGCTGACATGCGTGTCATAGGTGCACCATCAGGGATATAGACTATACATGTACTAGTATACATATTTTCATATTCATCATGTTATAGAAGAAGACACATATCACTATGAAAGAAAACTCAAAGAAAATAAAGGGAAAAATACTATGATTCTGTCTACATTCAGACTCTATCAGTTCTTTCTCTGACAGTAGATAGCATTTTTCATTATGATTCTTTAGTTGTCTTGGATCATTTTGTTGCTGATATAATAGCCAAGTCATTCACAGCTGATCATCATTGCAATATTGCTGTTGCTGTGTACAATGTTTTTTGGGTTCTTCTCATTTCCCTTTTATCAGTTCATATAAGTCTTTCCAGGTTTTTCTGAAATTATCCTGTTTATTATTTCTTATAACAATACTATTCCATTAAAATTATATACTCCATCTGTGTGACCCTGGGCAAGTCACTTAACCCCCATTGCCTAGCCCTGTAACAAATAAAAATTAATATAGAAGGATATATACAAAAGATATTAGGGTTTAAAAAAAAGATTCAAAAAAAATTATATACTCCAACTTGTTCAGCCATTCCCCAAATGATGAACATCCCTTCAATTTCCAATTCGTTGCCACAACAAACAGAAGTGCTACAAATATTTTTCAACAGATAAATCATTTACCTTTAAAAAATTCATTTTGGGATATAGATCTAGTAGTGTTATTAGAGGATCGAAGGGTATGCATAGTTTTAAAGCCTTTAAAGAGCCCTTTAGAACCATTTGGTCAAGGTTCCAAATTGTCCTCCAAAATGGTTGGATCACTCACAATCCCACAAAAAGGGAATTAGTGTCCCAGTTTTTACCACATCCCTTCCAACATTTATAATTTTCCTTTTCTGTCATCATAAGCAATCTGAAAGATAGTTCTTCAGAGTTCTTTTAATTTATAGTTCTCTAATCCAAAGTAATTTGGAAAACAAATGTTAAAATTTGCATTGCCATATAATTGGAAAAAAAAATAAAATATTGCTGAAAAAGTTGCATCTTAATGGCAGAAGAAAATGTAGAAAAGGAAGTGGAAAAAGGAGAAAAGAATAAGCCTATGGGCAAGGATACTGGTAAAGAAGAAGAATGAATCAAGTGATCATTAAGATGAAGCTTATTGAATAATAGGGCCTCAGGGCAGAGGTATCTAAGCAGCAAGATGGTGTAATAAATAGAGTGATGGGCCTGGAGGACCTGAGTTCAAATTTGACATAAAACATTTACTTAACTATAAGTTTGTAAAATGGGGATAAAAATAGCACCTCCCTTCCTGAGGTTTTTATAAAGATAAAATGAATAATATTTTTTAATGTTTTCTGAAAACCTTAAAGCACAAAGTAGCTATTACAATTCAGGATGTGAAGGCATCTGGCAAGGAAGAGGCAAAGTCTATAGTCAATCAAGTCACTTTTTAGCCTCAAAAGCCCAATATAGACATTGTACAAGTTAACATTAACTCGCTTTTGTTCAGGACTTTATATATTTGGGTATCTTAAATCTATCAGATAGACCAGCAAACAACTGCCTGGGGCTAGAATAGGCACTTACACAGATGGTCATTTAGCCCCTGTCTGAATAGTGAACTCCATGATTTATGAGGCAGTGTTCAAACATCCTAGTTTAAAAGTTATTTCTTATACCAAGCCCAAGTCTTGTTCTCTGTAACTTCCATCCACTGATCCAAGTTCTGTTCTCTGAAGCAAAATAGGATGTGTATTCTTCCTTGAACATGATATCCTCTCACACTGAAAATAGTTATCAGATCTCCCTTAATATTCTCTTATTCAAATTAAATAACCTTACTTTCTTCAATCATTTCTCATGTAATGTGAATTCCAGTCTTCCATAGTATCCTGGCTGAACTCCTCCAGACCTATATAATTTGTCAAAACTCCTTTAGAAATATAGCCTCCAGAATTGAGCAAAGTGCTCCAGATGTATTATGACCACCACTGATTACAATGAGACTATTACTTCCTATAATTTGGACACTCTATTTCCAATAATATAGCTGAAGATTACTTCATTTTTAGCAGCCAGATTGCACAGTTGTTTCCCATTAGCTTGTGCCTGAGAAATACCACCAGCTTTTTTTCACATGGGCTATATATCAAGGCAAGTCTTCCCTTTTACTAGTACAACTTACTCTTTTAAATCTAAATATAGAACTTTATACTTGTTCTAGTTAAAATTTATCTGGTTAGTTTTAGCTTAGTAAATCCAGGCTATTGAAATCATCTTTAATCTTAATTCTTTTAGGACTGCAACTCAAAAATGTGTCTACTACACATTCAAATATTTTGAGTTTCATTTGGGTTAATAGGTCCCAAGTTGTGGACATTCATATATCACTGGAGAGTTAAAGCAATTGGTGGTCATTTAAGTTAATCAGATCAATATCTAGGTAATAGCCTCAATTGATCATACTTTTCTTGGGGAGAGGGTTGTTAAGGAGTAGACAAAAGAATAAAACAGAGAGAAAAAAAAGGTGATGTAAAGTATAGAAAAAAAGATTTTGACTTGTTCTTATCTGTTTATCTCTCATTTCCTTCTTCTCCCTCAATTATCTTTATTATGTTGAGTATTTTCTTACCTATGATGATCTCCAGAATTTGATGGCTAAAAGTGCCAGTATTAAATATACTAGTACTTGTGATTGTTAAAAAAATCTTGCTTAGAAAAGGGAGCATCTAGATTTTTATATACATACATATGTATATATACATATATATATATATTTGGGGGGGTGATAGGAAGAACAAGATTGTGAAAATTCATTCCACTAACGAGGATCAAAGATACTCCTTTGCAATATATAGTCTGAGAGTTTTGCCCTGGTCCCAGAAGGGTGAAGTGACTTGCCTGAGTCAGTCATACAGCACATGTGTTAATGGTAGGATTTATCTCTGGTCTTTCTAATTACAAATATACTTTCTACCCAGTATCCCAGGATGCCTCTTACACAATTACTATAAATGTTTTAATGTAACTCACACTGAAAGTATCTTAGCCTCATTTAGATGCAAACAATTTAGTATTTTGGAAATGTATTTGTATGATAATCTATTTCATGATGGTAAAATCAAGTCCATCAGATTCTAATAGCAACCATGCCACCCTAATACACTGATTCCTCATAATAGAGTCTGTTATGTCTATCTAGAAGGACTCTAAGTCAAGGCAATTTTTTACCTTTATTAATAGCAAAATTTTCCTCTTTAGTACTTTTCCTTTGCTCCTTTTCATTTTCTTCACAGGAGGTTGAATGATATGAAATGGTGTCTGAAATTCTTTGCCTTGATAATTTTTGCTTCCTTTATGTCAGCATGAGGTACAATCACAGAATAAAAGCTTCTTTTTGAGATATTGATAGTATTGGGAAATACATTTTTTTATTCCTTTTGCCACATGATTCCACTCTAATTTAAAGAAATAAATGTATTTTCCGAATTTTGTATGTCTTTCATTAAAAGTTAATGTAATATTCAGTCATGCTATTCCTTTTAATCATCTGCTTCCCATTTTAAGATTCCTTTAAATTTTGTAAAATGTCTTCTCTAAAATTATCTATTATTATTGTAAATTCCTCAAATTCAATTCAATTCATTATGTTTTTTTCATTTATTATCCACATGGGAGCATTATGAATTAAAGGTTATAAAGATTTTTTTTCCCAAAAAGTCATTGTCCTTAAGTAGCTTACATTCTACCAGAGCTGGCAGGCTGTGGGAAAGAAACATATACACAGAAAATTTCATTCAAATTTTATGCAAAATAAAGAAGTCATTTTGGAAAGGGGAGAGTAAAACTGAGTAATCATGAAAGTTATCATTTTTAAAAAATAGATGTTTAAAATATCTTTATTTTTATAGTACTCATCTCATTTTGAATACTACCTTTTACCCCTCTCAGAGAGCCATGTTATGACAAAATCAATACATAACAAAACACATAAATAAAAGGAATAGAGAGTGAGAATAAAAATCAACCAAACCAATCAATACATTAAAAAATCTGTCATTACCTACAATGTTCCAAATTCATGGGCTGAGGCTGCTAGATGACACAGTAGATAGAGTACTTAACATGGAATCTAGAAAACCTTTCTTTGTGAGTTCAAATCTAGCCTCAGACCTTTACTAGTTGTGTGACTCTGGACAAGTCACTCAACCCTGTTTGTTTCACTTCCTCATCTGTAATATAAGCTAGAAAAGGAAATGGCAAACCAGTATGTTTGCCAAGAAAACTCCAAATGGAGTCATGAAGAATTGGACATGATTGAGAAATGACTGATCAACAACAACAAACAAATGGACTATCATTTCTTTTTTTTCTTTTTTTTTAAACATTTATTAATATTCATTTTTAACATGGTTACATGACTCATGCTCCTACTTTCCCCTTCACCCCTCGCACTCCCCCCACCCATGGCCTATGCACATTTCCACTAGTTTTGTCATGTGTCCTTGATCAAGACCAATTTCCAAATTGTTGGTAGTTGCATTGGTGTGGTAGTTTCGAGTCCACACCCTCAATCATGTCTACCCCAACCCATGTGTTGAAGCAGTTGTTTTTCTTATATGTTTCCTCTCCTGCAGTCCTTCCTCTGAATGTGGGTAGCTTTCTTTACCATAAATCCCTCAAAATTGTCCTGGGTCATTGTATTGCTGCTGGTACAGAAGCACATTACATTCGATTTTACCACAGTGTATCAGTCTCTGTGTACAATGTTCTTCTGGCTCTGCTCCTCTCACTCTGCATCAGTTCCTGGAGGTCTCTCCAGTTCGCCTGGAACTCCTCCATTTTATTATTCCTTTTAGCACAACAGTATTCCATCACCCGCATATACCACAGTTTGTTCAGCCATTTCCCAATTGAAGGACATCCCCTCCTTTTCCAGTTTTTTGCCACCACAAAAAGCACAGCTATAAATATTTTCGTACAAGTCTGTTTATCTATGATCTCTTTGGGGTACAAACCCAACAATGGTATGGCTGGATCAAAGGGAAGGCATTCTTTTATAGCCCTTTGAGCATAGTTCCAAATTGCCAGCCAGAATGGTTGGATCAGTTCACAACTCCACCAGCAATGCATTAATGTCCCAATTTTGCCACATCCCCTCCAACATTCATTACTCTCCCCTTCTTTCATTTTAGCCAATCTGCTAGGTGTGAGGTGATACCTCAGAGTTGTTTTGATTAGCATTTCTCTAATTATTAGAGATTTGGAACACTTTCTCATGTGCTTATTGATACTTTTGATTTCTTTACCTGAAAATTGCCTATTCATGTCTCTTGCCCATTTATCAATTGGGGAATGGCTTGATTTTTTATGGACTATCATTTCTTAAAGAAGCAAGGAAGTGCATCTTCCTTGAGCCCACACATGTTGTAATCATAATTTTTATAACTTTGTGATTGCCATTTCCATTGACATTACACTTAGTCACTATTGTTATGGTAGAAATTTATCTTATATTGTTCTTGGCCAGTTGATATCAGTTGGTATAGCTACTACTACAGTTGTTAGGGCCTAGTTGGTTCTTTTGGTAGATGAAACTGGTAGGATACAAACTACTATTAAACCTATTTATTTATATATACTTATATAATATATAATACAAATACATATGTTTACATATACTATAAGAAGAAGCAGGATATGGAATTTAGGAATAGGTTAGGATAGAAGTTGTCAAATCTATTTATCCCTCAACTAATCAATAGTAAACAAAACCCAGAACCCCACTGTCCTACAAAGGACTTCTTCTTGCCTGATGAAAATCAAGCTTGACTTAACTTCAAAAAAGAACTGCTTGGGTTCCTTGAGGGGGACTGACATGATCAAATCTGTGCTTTTAGAATCTTAATTTGTTGCCATTGTAGATGATAGACTACATTCTCTTGTTCTTCAGTTGTTTCAATCATGTCTAACTCTTTCTGACCCCATTTGGGATTTTCTTGGCAGAGATACTGGAATAGTTTGCTATTTCCTTCTCCAGTTCATTTTAAAGATGAGGAACTGAGGCAAAGAGGAGTAAGTTAGCTATTTTAAAGATAAGCTAATTGAGGCTAATAGGGTTACGTGAATTACCCAGAGCCATATAGCTACTAAGCATCTGAGGCCAGATTTGAACTCACAAAGATGGCTCTTTCTTACTCGAAGTCTGATACTGTCACCACTGAACCATCTAGGTGTCTGTGAGATATTATATATGGAGAAATGAATTAGAAATCGATCGCAATAATCCAGTTAAGAGGTGATGAAGGTCTGAACAAAAATGATTATGATGGGAGTGAATGGAAAGGAATAGATGCAAGAGATCAATCAACAGGCATATATTAAACACTTGTCATGTTTTAGGTACTGTGCCAGGTACTGAGAATACAAAGACAAAATTGAAATAAATCCTGCCCTCACAGAGCTTACATTTTTTAGGGGGAACTACATGTATGCAAAGCGAGACAAATACAAATGAAGTATCTATACAAAGCAAATATATGTGTAACCATACATATAGACATATATGTGTATATATCTATATGCACACAAAATATAAATTATATATTCAAAATACAAAGATTTGAACTAGGCTTTGAGGGGAAAAAAGAGATCCCAAAAGGTAAAATTTGTTATAATTAAAAATCTCTAAAGACTATATTTTAATTTTATAATTACTTACTAAAGGGCAATAAAAAATGGGCCAGAGGAAGAGAGAGGCATGAGCCATGAGTGGCCAAGTAACTCTTTCAGCCACTTTCTTTGTGAGCAGGCTGAGCCAGCTCAGAGCCTATATGGGGCTTTTAGAATGGGGCTTTTAGAAACAGTGGTGTTTCCCAACATGACATTCATTACTTAAGATGCTTATTTACAAATAAATGAAAAATTTGTCCCAACCATGACTCAGCAAAGGTAGGAGAAGCTAGTTCATAACTTTGGTCTTAAGATCAAACACATTTTTTTTTGGCTTTAAAATCAAAAGTTTGTTTTGAGGGTCAAAAAGGATACAAATTAATATTATCTTTCCACAAACTGGCAAGTGCTTTCTATGCAAAGGGAATGGTGCTAGCTCTATAAAAGGGAACAAAAATCATCTGTAAGGAATAGCAAAAAGATTAGTTTGGCTAGTCTGTAGACTATACGAAAGAGAGTACTATAGAAAAAAATGGAAAAGTTGGTTGAAGATAGATTTATGGAAGGTTCTAAATGCTAAATAGAAGAGTTTATATTTAAGCTACAGGTAGTAGCTAGGCATTTGCATTTCTTGAGCAGAGGAGTGATATACTCAGAGTTGGGCTTGGAGATAGTATTTTTATTTTTTAGCAATGAATTGTCTATGTGGTGGACATGAGTGACACTGAAGATTTGAGGATGACTCCTAGATTGTGAATCTAAGTGGCTGGATGAATGGTGGTACCCTAGACAGAAAGAGGGATATTAGAGAAAGAGTAAGTTGGATGGATAATGAGTTCTATTTGGGAAAGTATTGAGTTTCAGATCCCTTACATTTAGTTGAATAATCAAGCAGGCACTTGGTGATGCTACACTGGAGCTCATTAGATGAAATACTCCCCTTAAGGAACAGGGACCCAGATTTCTCTCTGCCTCACTACTCAATTCCAAGAATATGAGGCCATTTTTCAACATTTAAAGGATAGTAGAGACATTTTTTTTAACTGGGAAGATAGGAAATTAGTGCTAGGACAGTTCTGGTTCTCCAAGAGGTAAAAAGTGGGGCAGGATTTGTTTTTTTTTGTTGTTTTTTGTTTTTTGTTTTTTTTTTTGTTTTGTTTTTTCTTACTCTTCTGAGAGTCCTCTTTGAGTTCTGGGAAGAAAGTAAGAAAAATAATACTTAAATCTCTATTCTAAGAGGTAGATTGAATTCTAACTATAAATTATTATAGACACTTTTATATAATGGCTTCACATTGGTGCAGAATTATTAAAACCAGTATAATACTTACCTACTAAGTTATTGTGACATGAAAGCATTTCCTGGAAATTCAGAATGCTACATTAGCATTGGTAACTTACGTATATCTTTATACCAAGAATTATTATTTAACTTTATAACAAGTCACTGATTCAAAGAGTAAGAGGCTCCCAATTATATAACCTACTATCCATCAAAATCTCCAAATACCTAGTTCTCATATATGACACTTCATCTTTTGCCTCTGTTACTTCACACAAGTGATCTCTCATGTCTAGAATGAACAGCCTCCTCACCTAAGCCTCATAGAATTACTAGCTCACCTCAAAATCCATACCTCCCAGTCATTAGTACATTAATACTGACTTTCTGTCTCTGTCTCTTTCTTTCTCATTCTCTCTCTGTCTCTGTCTTTCTCTGTCTCTATCTCTCTCTGTCTCTGTCTCTTTCTCTCTCTTTCTCTTTCTCTCTCTGTTGGTAGTTCTCTTGAACTCAATAATTTTGAACTGCAGTAGGCTAAGATCATTGGAGATCTATAATGAGGCTGACACCAACAAGATGACCCCTATCGAGAAGGGGGAACACCAGTTTGGCTAAGGAGGGAACCAGCTAAAGTGGGAAAAAGAACAGATTTAAGCTCCTGAACCAATCAATAATAGTATTGGACCTATGAGTAGCCACTGAATTTCTAGCCTGACCCAGGTAGAGTCCCATTATTTAAAAAAATAATAAAAATAAATCTTCAATAAACAAGCATTTATTTCCTCTTCCTTATTCTAACTCTACGTTGTAACTTTGTAAGACTCCTGTAACAATATATACAGTTAAGCAAAAGAAATCTACACATTGGCCGTATCCAAAAATGTATTGTTTGCATTCTGGGGTTTAGAGACATGTAATTTCATGTGAAGTTAAATCAAAGAAGATCCTAGGGGAGGTAATAATTGAAAAACTAATTCCATTTTCCTTACAAGAATGCTTCTTTATCTTATTAGCATTTATAGCACTTTAATGTTTTCAAAATGCTTTACAAATATTGTCTCATTTGGTCCTCACAACAACTCTGTTGAGGTAGATACTATTAATATTCTCATTTTACAGAAGAGAAAACTGGGGCAGAAAAAAGGTGATTGACTTGTTTAGGGTCTTATAACTAGTAAATAGCTAAGACCGAATTTGAACATGTGTCTTCCTGACTCTAGCTCAACTTCTCTATTCATTATTCGACCTAGCTGACCTACAATTATTAAGATTTGCATTCTTAATTTATATGTTATTTTAAAATTAACTTATTTGTTTTCTGAGTTAGAAGCAGATTTAGTGGACCATTTCCATGACTATGGTAGAATACAAGACTGAAAAAAGAGCAAGGAATGTATGCAACTGAAATAAAAAGGTATGATTTGAGGAATGAAGTTGAATCAGATTAACAATTAGTTCTTAAAATCCCTGATTTTTAATGGTAGATTCTGATAGAAATTTTCTGGACCCAGATCACTGTACCAAACAATAAATTGGTTTCTGACTGGTTTCAAATAATCATATTCTCTGTGCTTGGCAAAAATGCTTGTATTCACCCAATCTGGCTTTTTTCAGTTCATACTGTATTTTATTACCTAAATTCTATTTCTTTGAGCCCAGGTAGGTATTCACTTCTCCCCCTACTTTCACTACATGGATTATTTTCTATATTTCAGTCAATATGTTACTTATGTTGCAAACACCATCAAATATTTTTTCTTTGCCTCTCCCTGAATTCATGCCTATGTTTTCGAGTGAGTTTGATTCTTACAATAAAGTTTAATTTTTCCAAATGCAAAAAAACCTTCAGGATCACAGAATCAGAATTCAGAGTTGGAAATAGATTCAATATCCATCTAGCCTTCCCTGTATGTGAAAAAAAAATTCTGTCTACAATCCTACTCAATCAGAAGTTATTGAGCCTCTGTTTGAAGACCTCTACTATCTTAGAAAGAAGAATCTCCCATGACTAATATTCATAATGTGGCTATATATTCACCTAAGATTTATGCCAACATCATAGAAGCTGATCTTTTATAAGACCAAAATAAAAGCAAACCTTAATGAGGTCAAAGTTTACTGATTTCTTTTATTCATAGATGATACTGCATTGCATTTTTCAACTGTATAAAGCCTCCTTAGAGAAATATACAGTGAATATACATGAAATAAACAAAAGCAAGGTAGAGAAAATACACATTGCCCAAATTATGGTGCATAGCTGGATGGGCAGCTCACCAACTTAGTCCATAAATATGTCTACATCAAGTAGGTTCTATAGTTGAATAATGAACCAAGTCTAGAATGGAATCAGAAGGGAAATTTAAACAGAACTACATTTGAAAAATTATGCTGTGCTTTCCATGATTCCAACTTGCTTACCACCACAAAAGACTGAATATTTAACTATTATTTTTCATAGTAATGTTATGTAGTTAAAAATCATGGAACCCTATCTCAAAGCAATTAAAATTATAGCAATATGAAGGACGATGAAAAGACAAATGGTTTACAAAGAAATAATTATGTACATTAGAAGTAACTTGGGCACAAGAAACAATATAAAAGAAAAGGAGTCAGTTATATATTATATAGTAAGAATGAAAGAAAATATTATATAGTGTCCCAAAAATCTTAGTACAGTTTTAAGCTTAAATATAAGCTCTTATTTTTATACATAAGCAAATAGTACATTGGATCTATGAATTTTCTTCATTTTTAGACTTAAAACTTCACTGACTTCTATTGAATCTATTTTGTTAGATATCTAGAATCTGTTCTGTTGAATCAAATATGCTTACTTCTTTGAGCTTAAAACTACACTAAGAATTTTGAGACACTCAATATAGTTCAACTTCTACTTTAATGTAAATAAAAGAAAAAAAGCATATATTCCTCTAGCATATTGGGGATGTAGTCTATAGAGGATGTAAGGAACAATCCTAACAAATATTTAGTAGATTGAAAAAGTATAAAATCTGTATTGAGGAAGTGGAATTCTAACACTAAGGAAAATATCAGTCCATTGAGGTACACATGTAATGAATAATCAGAAATAATGGCTATGAAACATAATTTAGTATTGTTTAGAAGCAAGATTTATTATTTACAATCTGAAAATTTATAAAATCACAAGTTGTACAATATTGTTTTATTCTTCAACTTTATACACTTTTTTGTATTAAAAATGACAAAAAAGATAACTGCAACAACAGAGATAACATTAACTTCAATTCCTCTACACATCAAAAATCTAACGGTGTGACTTTGAGCCATACTCATGTTTGAACTTCTGAAGACTCAACTATATTTAAATAATGCTAATACCTTTCAAAAGAAGCACTTCAACATGCCAGGGGTTCTGCATTGGCATCTTTGAGATGAGTAATCAAGGGTAAAGTGTATAATCCATTCATGCATGTCTATTCTACATGTCTGTTCATGATATCCCATATATGTATGATAGAGGACCCAGTTAGTGATGTTGAGACATCTTTACATTTTGTTGAAATCAATGGAATATTCAGGCTATCCACTCAAGTATTCCTTACTTTCTCCATATGACTGGTCCACCTCCTTTTTCAGTGATACATTTTCCTGCTGACATTGTTTGATTTTTATTGTCTCTTTAACTCCTTGTTTGCAATGTGTTGGAACATATTCAAGCACCATGAACTTCTCCAATTAATGATCCTCGAATGCAATTCCTTGGCGACTGCAGTATTCCATGATTCAGAGTAATACAACAGCAGCACAAGAATAATGATGATGCGGATAAACTTTTGTTTCAAGGAGAAACTTGGGGTTATTCTTTCAGAGTTGCACAATTTCCCAAAAGCAATCAATCAAGAATACTTTCCACTGTCTATTCCATGTAGGGCCTAAATAATTGAGCATATACAATGATGGTTCAAGGTACCTGTATTAATGAATGAATTTTATAGTTGGTTATATATTCAACCAAATGTCATAGCCATGATTATCCAAATAAATGACTGGTCATTCTTCATCCACTTAGTTTTACCAGTATAGATAGTTTGGGCAAATTCTTCTGAGTTATTATTTTTCTGATTTAGGAGGCACTACAGTGTTCCAGGACTTCATATAATGAGCACAATGTCATCCACCAAAAAGAAGTACGTAGAGTGAATCCTTATTAACTTCAGTGGTATGCAGAACCTCCTCCAAGACTCCAAATGCTTTTGGAAAGCATTCATCTCCCTGGTTTATGCCTTGCTTGATAATAATCACAGTGTCATCAAAGTAATTTTTATAGTTAACATACAAAATCTTGCATGTTTTTAATGAATATATGAAATATTTTGTTGGATGGAAACCTTTAGGGGGGCAATTTATTCTATTGAATCAAGTGTTTTAATTTTTATACCCTATAAGCAAATAGAACATTGGAATCTTGCATTCTCTTCCTTTTTTTCCCCCTGACAATTATGAGATAGTAAAGAGGAGATTTACTGAGTAATATCACTCGTGAAAGTCTTCCTATTCCTTTCTAATACCCTTATCGAGGATGAATTCAATGTATATTTATATTATTGTCATAAAAATTTGTATAGCTCATAAAGTAGGCATATGGGTTGGTAGTAATTGCTATTCTCTCAATCCCCTTTTTTCAATAATTAAGAGGACCATTTTTTAAATCATGAATTGTCTTTAGTCCTTCAATGCCCTGAAAATGGGCACATAAATAAACAAATGTATATGCATACATGCATTCATACATGTAGATATACATAAACACAAGTTTATATCTGGTAATTCAAGAGCCACTAAACAGTTTAATTCAGATTTTAAACACATTTCTTTCTTTCTTAGGACTTAAATGAAAAAAGAAACGAGAAAATTGCCTAGTAGAAATGTTTTCTGAAAACCATTAGCAGTTGAAAACATTGTTGTATAGGATTAAAGCAAACTACATTGCAACCTTAAGTATTAAGTATTTTAGTATGATGTTTAATTCTATACATAAAAACAAAGTAAGTTTTTATGTTATACTCAAAATGTTTTTAACCCCCAAATCACTTCTTTATACAAGGTATCTCAAAACTCTTACAGCAGTTTTAAACTAAAAACACATAAAACAATACTAAAATTTCAGAAACGCTTGTATAAACTAAGAGTTGGAAGCAGCATTGAATGATGGATAGAGACATGGTCTCAGAACTAGAAAGATCTGGGTTCAGGTCCTGTCTTTGTGACTCTGGGCAAATTATTTAACCTATCAGTGTCCCAGGAAGCATTAGGATTATGAGGGGACAACCTGCCTTGGGAAAAGCAAATTTTCTCTGGGAACTTTGTTAATGAAATCACAGATTCATTCCTAATCCATATATAAAATAAAGCCAGAAAAAAACCAACAGAAAAAATAATCTCTAATAATTTATTATCTGTCTTACAATAGAATATTATTCCCTTATGCTTTTAATTATCTCTGAGCTAAAATTCATTTAAATATACAATATAACATGTATTGTACACACACACACATGCAGCTCTTATTTCACTCTATCTTGTCCTCTTCCTTAATTCAAATTGTAGTTCTTGAATGGTGTGGAAGTGAAAGAGGTAGCAGTAAGAGAAAATAAAAAAAAGATACAACAGAGAGGTCAGTGAGGGTCAAGAAGAGAGGGTCAGGATGCTCGGTCATCATGGTAGCAGTAGGCCCTTCCTTGATGGAACAAACCATTTTTCTTGCGCCATTAGCAGTGAACACCTGCAGCCCAGAGACAGGGCACATATGACTGAGGAAAGAATTGGCCATATCATAGTTGTTTTTGTTTTCTCCTATCTCCAGCTGGATCCTGAAACCATGTACTGTGGCACGCATCCCAAGTCTTTTAAAAATATTTGTTTCCTAGTCTTAAGACCAGCCCTGTTGAACTCATGAGTCAACAACCAAGTTTCGAACAATAATGTATTGTGTTCATTCTCTTGTCTGTTCTTGTGGAGATTAGCCATGGGGAACTAAATATACTCAAACTGTTCATTTCTTTGAAATCCTGTTTTTGAAGCTATCCAAGTATTGTTTGCCGTCTGCTTCAGGGATACTCAGGATCAGTAACATCTTGATAGATATATTGTTTTTGTTGTTTTTTGGCTTTTACTGTCTTTGTGCCAAATGGGACTTCCCAATCAATATGAAGGAAAAGAACACTGCCCATCCCCTTATCCCCTCACGGGAAGAACAGTGGCAAAGAAAACCACTTGTGGGAGATATAGGTTTTCCACATTTTTATCTCATTTGGTCCTCCCATTAACCCTGTGACTTAAGTACTATTATTTTTTTAATTTCACAGATGAGGGAACTGAAATTGGGAGAATTTAAGTGACTTGACCATGGTTACATAGCTAGAAAGTACATATATAAAATAGAATTTGAACTCAGGTCTCTTTGATTCTACATCTAATACTCTTTCCATTGTGTTCTACCTAGCTACATAAAGAAAACATTTTAAAATTCTAAAATTAAAACCACTCCACTTTATAGGTGCTTTGGAAAGTGTGAGGGGGAGAAGGGAGGTAGGTAGGAAGGTTGGATGGGAGAAGGGAGAGAGGAAGGTAGAAGAAGGGAAAGGAAGGTAGGTCCCAGCCCCTGTGGGGGAAATTGACCAGAGAGCTTTTTGGGGCTCAAATAAAAGATCAGAGAGCAACTTAGGGTTTAGAATAGTTAGGTCTTATTTAGATTAGAAAGGGAAAAAGGCACCAAGGAAGAGCTCAGGGTAGAGAGGTCAGCCAGCCTCCAGACTTCAGTGAGCAGAGAATGAAAAGGTACCAAACTTGCTCTTTTATACTTTCTTTCTGACACCTACCACAAAGGAAATCAGAGGTGTCAGGGGAAGTTGTAGCAGGGCCAGGGCTTACAATAATTTTAAATGACATAAAAGTAACAAAAACAATGTAATGTCCTGGAATATATAGAAAATGTAGTAAAAAAATAAGAGGCAATAACAATGAATTAAATTATTTCAAGCTAAATAAAGATAATATACATTTTTTTTGGTTCTTCACGGTTTTCAAAATGGCTTCAAATACTTCATGTCAGTCAATCCTTATAATTCTTATGCAGGACTATAGGGAAGATGCTTTCATCTCACTTTACAAATAAAGAAAATGGGACTCAGAGAAGTTAGACTTACAAAAAATCATATGTTAGTAGTTCAAATGGACCCTATCTGCCCAGGAATTGGTCAGTCTTTACATATATTCTTGAATATAGGTATGTTTTGAGTTGAAAATTAAACTAAGGGGTGGGCTGCTAGAGACAGAGAAAATCTAATTATTTAACTTTATGAAGAAAAATTCTCAAGTCTAACCAGGTATCCCAAAACAGAAACATTTTATAGAAAACTCCAGAAAAATACTTTCAATCAATGAGGTATTTATGGCTTCAGCCTTATATTTGTCCTGAGTTGCCTGAATAATTGCTTCAAGCCTTTTTCTTGTGCTCACTTTGGCAACAAATACTCTCTGTGTGAAATCTGCCTTTAATCTTAAATTTGTGAGTTAAATTTTTGGGTCCTCTTCAGGAATTTGCATTACCTTTCATAGTCAGCAATCAATCCATAATCTCAAATTTCTTGAATGATTTGTTTTTTGTAGGAAGAGACGGTTCTTTTTATCCCATTTATGCACAATATTAAACCTTTTAAAATCATTTTTGAGATCTGTGAACAAAAACAAAAAACAAACATTCCCCCCCCAAAAAAAATCCAAAAGTAGAAATAGTAGCATATTGGGATTGGATCAGGGTCAGGGTTGAGATGGGTTTGTATGTATTGAAATATAAGGTAAAGGAAAAAGAGGGAAACTGGAGATTTAAACACAGATAATTTATATGGCAAGTTGTAAAATGCTTAGCTATGTACCCAATGATGCCTCAGGCAAGTTTCCAGAAAAGTTTTTGTTTTTTGTTTTTTGTTTTTGTTTTTCCCTATCAGGGCACCAACATCTAATATTTAGGATATTCCACTATGTCACAAAGTCAAGGAAAAAGCACGTAATTGTGTAGTTTATACACTTAACATAGACCAACAGCCTAGACTATATGAATCTCAGTAGAAGAGTTTTTGAACAAATTTATTCATTTCAATTAAAAAAATCAGTCAAGATAAAATACCAACTCAATGTGCCAATTTTTCTCCTTTTCACTTCACTTTGCGTTGAGTAGATGCACATTCCATCTAGAAGTGGGTAGTATCTCTTTCCCTCCATACCTTTCTCCTTCCTTCCCTTGAAGGAATACAATAAAATTAATTGGAATATATGTACGTGTATTGAATAACTCATACAATAGTCATTATGTTATGAACATAGGAAATTTTTACTGCTCTACCATTTTCATTTTTACTTCTTCCTTGGTTACTTCAGAATCACTCTCTGAGATTAAGGTAAAAAGAAACAAGAAACAGAAATTATTATTGTTATTTTTTTCAATAAGCAGAAATTAGTAAAGGCTTTATTTCAGGTGCTAAATATCCAACATGAAAAACTTTTCTTACTTAACCATTGCTTCTTTTTTTACATAATTTTTCTGTATTTCTAACATATTTTTATTTATTAATTTGTTTATTTGTTTATCTGTTTAACTGTTCATTTGTTTTTCACAAAAGCTTACAAGTTCTTTTGAGCAACAGTAGAGCTGGGAATCAAAATGGAAAATTTTCTTAATAAGTGTTTGCTGCAATTAATAAATATTTGAGAGCATTATCTTACACATAGTAGGATAATGACTTCTCATTTGCCTGACTTTTCTATAACAGCAGCTATCTTAATTAATCATGGGGGATTATAAAGTCTAATCGGAAAGTATCAGATTTATTTTGAAATTACTATAATTAAAGAATGATAATACAAGCAGCAGTATATTTTAGGACTTGGGAAAGGAGTATCATAAAAATCAATATTCTCTGATTACTAGCAATTATTAATCTTTAAAAATTTTAAGGTTATAAAAGGATTTTCTTACATCAGGACTATGTGGTAAGCTGTAGACCTATTATTTTACCCATTTTATGGATGATGTAATTGAGAACTAGAAGGGAATCAAGCATGGCTACAGGGCATGCCAACTTTGAATAAAAGTTTCTCTCTCTCTCTCTCTCTCTCTCTCTCTCTCCCCCCTCTCTTTCTGTCTTTGTCCTCTTTTTCTCCACCCTCTCCCTCTCTCCACCCCTCAGCCTCTCTCCTCCCTCCCCCTCTGTCATTCACTTTGTCTCTGCTGAGTCCTTACACAGTTTACAAGCAAAACTCAAGATAATACAGTGAAAGCAAATATAAATGAAGATGCTTTGTACACAGTAATACAAAAAATTTATGATGATCAACTGTGAATGACTTAACAATTATCAGCAATACAAGAATCCAAGACAACTTCAAGGGACATATGACTAAAAAGCCTATCCACTGCCACAGAAAAAAGTCTGAGTGCAAATTGGAGCATGTTGTAATTTAGTTTTTTTCTCTAATGTAAGCAATATGTGTGTTCTTTCACAATATGCTGGAAATAAGCATTGTGTGATGTGTAGGTACAACTTATATTACCTGCCATCTTGGAGAGAGGAGAGTGGGAAAGGATAAGAGGGAAGGAGAGAAATATCGGAAAATAATTTTTAAAAATCGAACCCATGTAATATGTGGGAAAAAAAATTTAAAAAGAAGACAAGAGAGACAGCAAGATTCTTTAGGAAAACTTGAACAATAAAAATGAAGATTGTTCTAAGAATGATGGTATAAACAGGAAAAGCTATAGATTTTAATGCAAAGAGATAAATTTGATCTACTACTTATTATTGAGATTGGGTAGGAGATGATTGAAGATTAGAATATGGCAATAGAATACACAGTTCAAAAGATACTAACAAGACAAAAGGGGTGGTGGAATACAATGATATACCTATATGTTCCTATTTAATATTTTAACAATTTATGTTTAATTAAATCTGGATATATACATAAAGATATGCATACATATTTATATATATAGATATAGATATATAACTTAGAAAATCAATGAACTAAAGATGAGGAGAATGATGAAAATCATGTGGATGCCAATCCATGAAGGGATAAACAGTGTTATGATGGAAGTATCTTTTAAGCTATAATGAAAAGTATTTCAGGAGAATCTTAGGGTTGCCATAAATGCTAAGTAGAACATTGAGTTAATTTTTTTTAAGCTATGCCAGTTGTAAGAAGCAGATCAAAGAAAGGATCAGAGCACTGCCTGGGCATAAAGTATATGGCATATAAGGTATAAAGGCACATAGTATAATAATTGTAATTTATCAAACCGATGATGAAAAAATGTATAACTATTCAATAGCTATTTCCTTTTTTATTTTCTTTACCATGGAGAATACTCTTCAGCCTTGGTAAGATAAGACAAAAATGTTAATAAGAAATTGAAATGAAATATAAGTATGGAGATGATAAGAGAAAGCTTAGGTACTTTCAGTGAATTTAAGTTGATGGGTCTTGAATAAACTACATTCTGTGGCACTGAAATAAATTGTAGATCTGCATTCTAAGCTACTGATCATAATCTTTGAAAGGATTTGGAAAAAGAGAAATGCTAAAGAACTAAACATAAATGGGTAGAGTCCTGCCTTTCAAAAAGGGAAAGAGGGTTTCTAATCCCATCTCCTATGATAATTGGTAAATATCTGTTTGACCTTTGGTGAGACATTTTTCTTATCTGGGATAGTTTCTTCCTCTATAAATTGAGGAAGTTGGACCAGATTCACTCTAAACCCCCTTCCAACTTTAGACTGATGCTCTTATGTATTCTCCCCAGCCTGTGCTTTCAGATGTGAGTAGTCAGAGTAACTCATAATAGCTTGGCTTCAGAGAATTTTCGTTGAGACAAAGTAAGTATTATTGACTCAAGCACAAGTAATAGCCCCTTTCTTGATGAGAAAACTAATGAATCATTTTGATCAAAAGGAAAGCCTGATACAAGCAGCTTTGGTGCCATTTTCTGTTAAGTTGAGGAGTGATGGAGAAATTGCCTGACATAGAGCTTAGAGATCTCTGATGTTGATAAATTCATTTTCTACAGTAATACAAGAATAATATAAGCTTTATAGTTAACCAACATCTCATTACATATGGAAGTTCTGATTTATTTATTCTTAGCAACTGATTAACTCATTTTTATCTGTAGCTGATATTCCCTAAAAAGATTTTACTAAATTTTAAAAAAATATTTATATTTATATTTATATATTTCTATTAATTAGAAATTATGCTAGAAGTTAAGACTTTAATTGAATTGGAAATAAAACGTCTTAATATTTTGCTGGTAGGGTGGGATTTCTGAACATTTCCAATCAAAAGAAACTTCTTTGTTAGCTTGCACCCTAGTCCTCAGGACCTAATGTCCTTCAGGGACAAGAAAACCTAGCAGGAAGAGATTTGCTATCCAATAAAACCTGTGAATTTTTAGCCAATGAGGAGCCTGGAGGCAATGTGCTAAATTTGATTTCTGCCATGCAAATGATATTTTGCCTCCTCTGCTTCCATGATACTGTGAATAAGAGCATTGGCTTATTTAGCATTTAGCTTAAAGCCCCAGGTAAATTATGGTAGGACTTAGGGCAGTACTGCTCTCTTTTTGTTTATTTGCTGTTTTTATCAACCTACTTATATTTTATTTTGCTTATTCTATTTTTAAAATCTCTTTCCTTTAAGTGTTTCATGTGTCATTGTTGTGATTAGTGTTTTCTTGTTTTCGCACTTACATGATCATTTTAATGCATCATAGTTATTTCATTTCTAAATTTCAAAAAACACAGTTCTCAATTTTGCATGAACTCAGAGCATATGTGCAGAAAGATGTGAAGAAAATAGTAACCTAGATTTGTGGTCACAACTAATTATTATGCTTCAAATGTCTACAACTTGCCATGGAAATATTTCAAATATACAATTCTGGCCTGTGCTATAATATTAATAAAATATATTTTAGTAGAGGATTATACTCATCACTCATTTCTTGCATAGGTAGTACAACTGTTATTATTCTTCTATTGTAAATGAGGAAACTGAGGCTTAGAGGACTCAAGTTGTCTTGTCTCTACAGAGCATAAACTTGAAGTAAAGGTAACTGAATTATATATTTTTTATGAGAACATGGTGTTTCTATACAAGTTTACATTTTCCCCTAATGAAAAGAACCAGTGTGGAAGAGTAGATGGGGATCCAGATGCATAGTCAGGAAGATTTGGGTTCAAGACCTGCCTCTGACACATGCTGGCAAAATGACCCTGAGTAATTCCCACTCTTGGTCTCCTAGAAAATGCTCTCTTACTAAAAGTCACAAAGTTGGTGCCAATCTACATAGAGAAAGTTCATTACCAGGTACTGACATATCTTTTCTTGATGGATGGAAGAAAAGAAGGAAAAAAAGAAGAAAGGAAAAGAGGGAGAGAGAGAGAACAATAATAATTGAGATTTATATAACTTTAAGATTTATAAAATGCTTAACAAATATCACCTCATATTTTTCTTATAATAACCCTGGGAGGTAGGTGCTCTTTTTATTCCTATTTTGGAGATAAGGACATTGAAACAAACAGGTTAAGTGACTAGCCCTGAACCTCAAAATTAGTAAGTGTCTGATGTCAGATTGAACTCATCTTTCTGATGTTGAGTCCCACACTAACATACCACTGAACTGCAGGATAGAAGGCAAGAAAAAGAAAGGAAAAAGTATGCAAATATATAAAAAACATCAGCAAGCCAATTCCCTAATATCAAAAATTAATAAGATAATAAATCTACTACCATAAAAAGTACTAGTTTTTTTTGGTTTGCTATATTATTTTTTTCAATGACTGTAAAAAATTAGAAATTTAACTTTAAATGTCAGTACAAAAACCCATGTTTATTAATGATTTACACTAAAATTAATTCATTTTAACACATACAACATCACTACACTTTTTCAGTCATTATTTTTAAGTCCTCTTCAGGAGTCTTTGTTCATTCATTCCCATTTATTTTATCCCATAAGTTCCAAGTTTTGTGTACTACTATCTTCATTGTAGAGGTATGAGGGTATATTCATGCTTGTGTACATGCTACTAATTTGAAGGGGTTATGAGTTATTAATGCTTCATCAACTTTTTTCTAAATTGATGCCATTTGTTTGACATCATTTAATTTCTACAAATATCCCTTTTTACCTTTATAATTCAGGTAACAAAAACTAAAACAGAAAAAAAACCCAAAACATTCAGCTAAAACAATTGCCACATTGACTGTATCTTACGGTATTGCAACATTTAAAAACCATAAATAATAATAACTAATATTTATATAGTACTTACCAAGTGCCAGGCATTGTATACACACACACACACATACTCCTCAGCAATGAAGGGAGGAAAGTTTGTGTTCTCAACTCTTCTCTAGGACCAAGTTCAGTCATTATTAATAATTGCAAAGAATTGTCTCATTTTTTGGTTCTTTTAATTTAAATTACTGTAGTCATTGCCCATCATATTTGAAAATAATATCATTGTCGTGTTTTAAATTATCTTCGTCAAGTTCAAAAGTATTTAACATATCTTTTCGAACTGGTAAAATATCTGGCGTTTTTTCATTGAGTGGTCAAGATTAATGAAATGCTTTATGTTTTTACTACTATTAAAACCTAAAGAAATCATATTTTTATTGGAAACTGAAACAAATAATTATTACCTACAGTTACTCTATCATCTTGGCTTTGTTTCCATATCTGTATAGGCATGATATCCCAAAAGTCTTAATGTGGTATTAATTTTAATAAAATGGAACCGCTGAACTTGATGAAATAGGAACTCCTTTCTGGCTCTAAACTTATGATCCTTCCATTCTGCAATCCTATGAATTCGCATGTGGTCTAAAGCAGAATGTCAATTCCCTTAAATGAAATTATTTTTGTTAGTCCTTGAATGCTAATTTTTCCCGAAAGAACAGGATTTAACCCTTGTGAGTGATTAATTAAGGCTCTTTGATGACAACAGCATGTATCAAGCTCAGCTTTCTTTATAATACTACTCACTCCCTCTTTGCTTCTCTGTTAAGGGAAGAAATTGTTTTTCTATTCCATAAAGCTTGATTAAAGCTAGAAATGAGATTATGAATATCCAAAGTGTGAATTTCAGCATGATGAATTCATTATGATTCTCCTTTTTTAGTTAGAAGATGTTCTGTAGGAGAAAAACTTGGAAGAAACAAATTTTCTGTCATGTGGATTATAAAATTTAGGATTCTATTGCTTTACTTTTTTCTGCTTGTCAAGGAACAAGGGTTTGCACATAGTAGGTACTCAATAATATCTGACTACATGTAGATAGTTTTCTTAGTCAATAAGTTGGAAGCATTTGGCATCAAAGGCTGTAACTTTTTATGTTGCAAATTTTGTAGTCATTTGTTTTATATTATTTTTTAATTTGGAACCTACAACTATCCAGGACAATTCATAAACTTCCTGTTAGATTAATGTGGTGTCACAAGTAACATGAATACTCATTCATATAGTAATGTTTGGGGGAAAATACTTAATTCCACACTTCACTGACCAATATTCATACCTACTGAAATATGATTTTAGTAGTATTGAAATACTTTCTCATTTTGATCTTGTCTCTTAGAAGCAAATGTTAACCAAACTTTTAGCATTTTCAAAAGAAGTTCTGGAATGAGATTAAGAGCATAAGGATGAGAATGCTCATCATATTCAACTAGATTCACTCAGCATTTATTAAGCACTTACTGTATAGAAAACCAAGAGCTATGTGGGAAGGAGGAAGGATAAGGACACAAAAACAACAACAAAAATGCATTGCTCCTGTCATCAAAGAACTTACATTCTACTTAATTAAGTTCTATTTAATTAGTGCAAAATATAGCAAAGGATGCAAAAATGCCTGTGTAAATGATATGTAAAGACTGGCATTTGCAGATCCTTTATATCTCTTAATGATATGAGAGCTAACTATTAACTGGTTGAAAGATCACCTACCCAAACCCCTCCTAATTCCATCAAGTAGTTGATGGTCATCTCTATTCCTAAAGGAGTAAATAATTGGAAACAAGCTTTTGTACTTCCTTTTTCATCTGTTTTTCAGCATTTAGAGCCAAGTAAATGGAATATTTTAGCAATCATATTCCTACTAATTACCTGACCTTAGACAAGTGAGAGAGTGCCAGACCTGAGGTCAGGAAGACTCATCTTCCTGAGTTCAAATCCAGCCCTATACAAGTACTCACTGTGTGTTCCTGGGCAAGTCACTTAATCCTGTTTGCCTCAGTTTCCTCATTTGCAAAATGAGCAGAGAAGAAAATGGCAAAGTACAAGCAGTCCAAGTCAGTTCATATTCTACTTTTCCTAAGCCTGGGTGGGCATCAAATCTAGTGATCCTGTCTACTAAATTATAAAATCTCTACCCTGGCACTGAGAAAACAAGTACCTGGGTAGAGACTGACAGAGAGGGCCATGACTCCCAGAAAGCATGGCAGCCTAGGTTGGGGCCAGGGCCAAGTTTATGGTTGCTTTCCTTCCCAGTGATTGTGACCACTACACTCCCCCATGAGCTCTGTCTCTGAATAGGGCCAGGGATGATCCGACAAGAAATGATATCCTTTGCTGTTTCTACTTCTTGTTGTTTCTATTTTTCATATAAATTATTTCCTCTTATCTCTTTTGTTTATGGACTTTTTTTTCATTTGTCAATGTCTTATTCTATTTGAGTTTTAGAGAGAAGTAGGCTTTGCTGGAACCTTTTACAGTATTATGTTTACTACCAGCTTGGGAATTCCTCCCTATCGTTTATGGCTTGACTTAAATGTTAGCCCTTTCAGAATATCTTCTTTGGTGCTCCGGTGAGTACTGATTCTCCTCTCTTTGGATCTTTTAAGCCCTTTAAAGACTTTATCTACTTTAAAATTGTACAAGAGAGACATAAGTTTGCAGCGTCAGCCGTATGTCCTAAAGTACTTATGTATTTTTTTTACAACCCTTTTCTTCGGTGATTTCAACAGCTTCCCAAGATCCCATTGATCTCTATGTAAATGATTTCAAGAACTAGATATCCAGCCCTAATTTCTCTTCTCAGTTCCAATTTCATATCTCTAAAAGCTTAGTGGACACTTCAAATGTTGTGTTTCATAGATGCCTTAGATTCAATATATCTAAAGCATAACTATCATCTTTCCCTTCAAATTCTCTCATTTCTTCAACTTTGGTATTATTGTCAAGGGTACCAGCATGCTTTCAATGACTCAGATTCACAAACTTGACATCATCTATTGGTTCCTCACTTTTACTCACCCCACATATCATATACATTGCCAAATTTTATTTCTACCCTCATAACATCTCAAGTATACACTTCCTTCTCCCAACTTATATTGCTACTACTATGGTTCAAGGCTAAATTACTTCTTGCTTGGACTATTGCAATCACTGTTTAATTCAGGTCTCTGAGTCAAGTCTCTTCCCACTCTAATCTACCCTTCACACTGCTGCCAAAATGATTGTCCTAAAGTATGTGTCAACTATGTTGCATTATCACCACCACCATCACCACACATTGTTTAATAAACAACAGTGGGACCTTATTACTGCTAGAATAAAATATAAAAGCCTTTCTTTAGTATTTAAAGATTAAAAAAATGTAAACCCCCAGATTACATCAGTACAATTTTCAACACTAATTTTTTGACATTTTGTAATTCATATTCTTTCCCTCTCTCACCCCTCTCCCTTCCCCAAGTAGGCAAGTAATATATGGTGTAGGTTGTATATGTATTATCACTCAATAAAATTTCCATGTTCATCATATTGTGAAAGAAAACAAAAATCACTTCCACTAGAAAAAAATTCAAGGCGAAAATAAAGTGAAGAATGGTATGCTTCACTCTGCAGTCAGATTCCATCACTTCTTTCTATGATGGTGGAGTCTTTTTCATTATAGGTCAGTTGGAGTTGTCCTGGATCCTTGTTTTGCTGTTAAGAGTTCATTTATTCACAGTTGATTGTCATACTTTATTGCTATTGCTGTGTACAACTTTCTCCTCATTCCGTTCACTTCACTTTCAATTATTTCCTGTAAATCTTTCCAGGTTTTTTAGTGGTTGGAAGTAGATTCTGTTCCAAATCTTTGCCTTTATACTCTGTATGTGTCTCCTGTTTTAAAGGTTTTACTTGTAGATAGCATAATGTGGGATTAACTACTTTTATTCCCATACATGTTGCCTCCCCATTAGTCTGTAAACTCCTTGAGGGCTTTTGTTGTTCAGTAATTTCAGTTTTTCTTGCTCTTTCTGACCCCATTTGGAGTTTTCTTGGCAAAGATCCTGCAATGGTTTACAGTTCCCTTCCCCAGCTTATTTTACAGATGAGAAAACTGAGACAAACAAGGTTAAGTGATTTGCCCAAGGCCACAGAGCTAGAAAGTATCAGAGATCATATTTGAACTCAAGGAGATGAGTCTTCCTCATTTTAAGCCTGGCATTCTATCCACTTAGCTGCCCAGTTCTTGAGGGCAATAACTGCTTTTGTATTTTTTTTTCCTTTTCTTTGTACCCCTATCACTTAGCACATTATCTATCATATTGCAAATACTTAAGAAAAGCTTGTTAGTAGAAGGCTACTAGTGAAATGTTAGTCCAAAACTACATATATACCAATATATTTTAAATTTTTATTTTTAATATTCATTAAAAATTGAGTTCTAAATTCTCTCCCTTCAGCCCCTCTCCCATACTTTGAGAATGCAAGCAATCTGATATCAATTATCCAGGTGAAGTTATATAAAATATATTTCTTTATTAGTCATTTTGCAAAAAAAAAGCAAGATAAAGAAACTGAAAAAATTTACTACAAACTGTACTCAGAGTTTATTAGCTATGTCTCTGGAGGTAGATAGCATTTTTTATCAGGAGTTCTTTGGAATTATCTTGGATCATAGAATTAATCAAAGTAGGTAAGTCTTTTACGGTTGATCCTCCTTAGAGTAATGCTATTACTATGTATAATGTTCATTTGGTTCTGATCATTTCCCTTTATATGAGTTTATATAAAAATCTTCTAAGGTTTTTTTAAAATCATTCCTCTTATAATTTCTTACAGGGCAATTACATAGCACAATTTGTTCAGTCATTCCCCAACTGAAGACCCACTCAACTTCCAATTCTTTTCCATGACAAAAAGAGTTCATATAAATATTATTGTACACATAATACCTCTTCCTTTCTCTTTGATCTCTTTAAAAATCAATCTTCTTTACTCCAAGGCTGGCTCTCTATCCACAATGCCACATCACCTATGATAAGCTCATTAGAGGTTTATAAATAAAGAGCTTGGAAATTTCTTATGTGGGCAAGGTTTTCAGTGACCTAAGGAATCAGGAAATGTCCAACTTTCATTAAAATACCTGCCAGCCTCTCCCTGCTTTTTTTTTTTTTTGTATTGGAAATAAGTTGACTTTCCACTTCATATGGCTTAGCAAAGTCTAGTAGTGAGAGAGATGATGAATATACCCAGTGTGCATATCAGCAGTGTGAATCCTTTGTGAGTCCTTTTCCAATTAGCAGAGTCTACTGGCAGAAGAACTTGGCAGTGACAAGTTCCATGTCACTCCAGCTTCTCCCTCCCATCAGGTATCCAGACATGAACATATAATTGGTTTCTTTGCTAACCCATGTAGTTGTGCAGCCTGGCCTCTTTCAGAAGAAGTCTCTCATGAGGGACGTGTCAGAGGCAGCTCAGAATACAGCTCCCTGCTCAGAACATAGTGGCAGGCAAGGAAGGGAAGAGGTTGTGGCTATGAACAACTAGTACAAATTCCATCCTGCAACCAAGCCAAAGGGGATTTGGTCAGATCGTCACCTCTGACATCCATGAGGATGAATTCTCTCTGTCTTTCCCTGGTTTTCCAAACCAATTTTCCTGGAATTTGGCTTCTGCTTGGAATCCTTGCTTATGCTAAGTGTTCGTTTATGGTCTTGCCTCTACTATTTTTCCCTCGCAAGAGCATGATGGAAGGGACTTTGGTCATTATCTAATCCTCATTGGACAGATGAGTTTGAGAGGAGGTGAGCTGGCTGGACAAAGGTTACTCTGACAGTGATCTGACTCCAAATTTCATGCACTTTCTTCTATATCACTTTCCTTGAGGATAAAGCCTGTCCCCAACTCTACTCAGATTGTTTTAGCTTAGACACAGGACTGCCCCTGGGCTCTGATAGATCTGCTTTTTATGTTGCCTGGAGCCATGCCAGCACGCCACTTGCAGACTGTTTCTGAACCATGCTGCTTGTTCTCTGACCATCTTCTCATTCTTCCCCTGGAACTCAGACTTTGCCCCTGGGATTATAGACTCTTACGGGCAAGCATTTACCTTATATTGCCTGGAACCAGGCCATCATTCTACTGCCAGGCCATTTCTTAAATGTATCATTCCCATCTCCCCATCTCCTCATTTAGCCCCATCCCCTACTTTTCAATTCAAGTTTTCCTTTATGCCTTTTTTCTGCTATTAAAAAAATTAGGGACTAGGACAAGGGCAGTCTTGTCTGCTTACATGTTCATCTAGAGAACTTAGCACAGTGTCTGGCACATGATAAATGCTTTTTCATTCATTTTTTGTATATTTATTCATTGAATATCTTATATCCCAACTCAAATTAAGAACCTATTTTGAGACAGGATTGAACAAAGCTCATTTTCCAGAGCAATTTAAAACAGGTCTAGAAAGGATCTAACACATTTAAAATGGAACATGAGACTCATGATAAAAATGTCTACTCATCACCATAGAAGGAATTGATAGTCTGAATGCAGATTTTCACTTTATTTCCTTTTTGAGTTTTTTCTTGTATAAGAAGCATGTATCTACCTTTTTTGTATTTTTTATTTTATTTTAATTTATTATTTTAATAACAAATTTCCACAGAAGTTTTCCATAGTTATGTGATCCATATTGTCTCCCTCCCCTCTTCCTTCTCCCTTCCACCTTTTTCATGAAACCTGCCCTGATTTGCTAAAAATGAATGAGATGAACCTTTCCATATTCCTTACAGCATTTTGGTTGGTCCCCTCCTTCATTGTTATCACATTCTACCTTATATCACTCATTTGTTTTTTTTTTAGTACATATGCCATCATTCTTATTCAATAATAAACTCTTTGGGGAAAATAACTCTTGTTTCTTTTTATCTTAGTATTCCCAAAGTAAGCATAATGTTTTTCATGGGGAAGGCATATAATAAATATTTATTAAATTGAAATAACTGGATCATACTTTCCCTATAACAGAATAGCAAAGTTTTAGGGTTGAACAAGTTTTAGAGATCATTTAGCTCTACCTCCTGTGGAAGTGAAATGACCTGTATAAAGTCAACTGGTTATAGAGGAGCAGAGCCAAGAAAAGAGTCTAGAGAACCTGACTTTCTACCACAACCATGGCTTTCTCTTTTGCAGAGGGCAATGAGAATAGCTTATACTTCTTGGTATTCCTGAAAGCACTTGTAGGTACTTGATAAATATTTAATTGATCAAATAATCTAGTTGTTTCAGCAATAGCTCCATGCCTTCAGGCAAAGTCAAATGGATTTCTTTCCTGTGGCTCCCAGTTGCCCCTAGGATAAATTACAAACCCTCCCATTTGGCTTTTACAGCCCTTCACAACCAGGTTCTAGCCTACCTTTCCTGAACTATTTCATATTATTCGCCTCATATTCTATTAGTTTCAACTGAAGGGATCTGCCTACAAGTAGTAACAGTTGGTTTTTGCCTTATGCATACAGTAAATGAAGGAGGAAACTCTAGAAATCATATTGCCTCAAAAACACATAATCCATAATGCACCAAAATGAAAATTGCCAAAAATAGGCAACTAACCACACTTCCTTAAATGTTCCTGACTGCATGATTTTCTTAGGTATTACTATGTACCTTACTGTACAGCAACCAGATAAAGGAGGATCATGTTAAATATTGTATTATTTTTAGACTATCTGTAAACATGCATTTAAATCTTTATGCTCTTAAGTGTGCAGTATTGAGCAAATCAATAATCAATCAGCAAGTAATATTTCAGCCTTTACTATGTTTAGGCATTGTATTAAGTGTTGAAGATGCAAAAAATAAAATAAATTAAAATAAAATAAAATAAAACAAACCCGCAATCCTTGCCCTGGAGGGACTTACTTTCTTTTTTCAGACATTTTTTAAAATTTATTTTTCACCAGTGATTGAAAATCCACATCCCTTCCCCTACTAAATGTTCTCTCATATTGAAAAGAAATAAAAACAATTCTTTGTGACAAATATGCATAATCAAACAAAACACATTTTTGCATTGACCATATCCAAAAACTAGAGACTTTAAATATGCCTTGAGTCCATCACATTTCTGACAGGAAATGACAGGAGGTGTTATGCTTCATGTGTGGTTCTCTGAAAATGTGGGTGGTCATTGCATAGATCAGAGTTGTTAGGTCTTTCAAAGTTATTTGTCTTTACAGTATTGTTATTATTGGATAAATTGTTCTGGTTCCCACTTTAGTCTTCATCGGTTTATAGAAATCTTCCTTAGTTTTCTTTGAATTCATTCCCTTCATTGTTTCTTATGGCACCAAAGTATTGTATACCATAATTTGTTCAGCCATTCCTCAATTGATGAGCATTCTAATGGTTTTAGTTCTTTACTACAATAATAAAATCTGCTATAAATATTCTGCATATATAGATCATTTCCATTTTTCCTCAATCATTTTGAATTATATAGTAGAGGTATTGTTGGATCAAATGGTATCACAGTTCAGTAACATGGGAGACATTATTCCAAACTGCTTTCCAAAATAGTTGAACCACATCTCCATCAACATTTCATTAATTGAACCGTTTTACCACAAGCTAACTTTTGTCATCATATTGTTTTTTATCAATTTTACCAGTATGATGAATATGATACAGAATCTCAAAGTCACTTTAATTTGAATTTCTTTAGTTATTAAAGATTTGATACATTAAAGTTTCCATTCTGATGAAGAAGAAAATATAAATAACTGTATGTGCAAACTACACACAGAATAAATGTAAGACGGCTTTGGAGAGTAAGGCACCAATAACTAGGGAAATGGTTTAAAAAAAGCATTCTAAAGGACATGAATCTTGAGTGAAGTTTTTTTAAAAAAATAGAGATTCTAAGAAAGAAAGGTTTGGAGAGAGAATATTTCAGGTGTGTGGGACAGCTATCAAAAAAAAGCATAAACACAAGAGATGGAACTTTGTGTTTAAAGAACAGCAAGTAGCTAAGTATAACTGGATAATAGAGTTTGCAGAGGAGAGTAAAGTATAAGAAGACTGGAAGGAGACAGATTGTGAAGGCTGTTAAAAACTAAGAAGAGGAGTTTATACTTGATACTAAAAGTAATGGGTAGCCATTGGAGTTTATTGAGTAGAGGAATCATATGATCAGACCTAGTTATAAAAATCACTTTGACAGCTAAGTGGAAGATGGATCAGAATGCTCAGACATTTGAGGCCAAGAATGGTACTTGAACAAGGATGCTATTGAAATAATTTAGATGGGAGACAAGAAAGCCCAGACAACTCAGAAAGTACCTTGACCAGCCATTCACTACTTGACCTCTGTGCTGTATAGTGACATGTCAATCAAGGGTAACAGAAGTTTAGAATATAAACTAATTTGAAAAATTGTAAGGATAAAGATGGTAGTAGGGTGTGTAAAAAAAACCTGTGATTTATCAGTATGGAAAATTTCTTCCTCTACAGCAGATTATCACTTGATATTTATTCTATAAATTCTAAGGAGTTGCAGTCCCATTAAATTTAAGTGACTTACCCAGGTTAATCTCTATGACACTCATACCTAGTAAGTTTCAGAAGTTGGATTAGAATCCAGATTTCCTTGACTCTAAACCTAGTATGCTACTTATTATGCTACTGTATGAACAGTACTACTACCTCACATAACAAGGAGGATTAGTAGAAGGAAAAAATGATTAGGCCACACAATTTAGTTAATTATTGGGCAATTCAAATCCCATACACCTAATGAGACATTCTTATAGGGCAGCGATTACCATACATTTTTCCTTCTCTGACATATTCTCATCTCTTACCCTGAAAGGTTTTCCTTCCTTCTTCTCTTTACTATTATTACCACTATATCTACCTTCTTCTTTGACTGAGATTCTAGTAAAACTAGGCAAAGGAGAATAAGAAAGCACAAGATATTGTGATACAATATGGACACAAAGAGCCTATTTGAATATTTTTAAAAAGGTGTTGCAGAAGTTAAAATACGGCTGTGTTTTCAATCTAGTCATTAATTATAAGTAATAATGAAATAGAAAAAAATAAAATAAATATTTAAAGTCTTCAATGTCTAATGACACTGCTGATCCCTTGACATCTGTGGAGTAGAGGAAGGGGTGGCATGGGGTAGGGAGAGGGTGATTTAAAAAGTAGAATCTGAAGCAAATCCAAGAGCAGAAGCAATTGAACCAAAAAAGAAAAAATTACACCTGAGAGGGAGAAGGGTTTAGTTTGGGTAGGGAAAGGGTGGGGAAAGAGTGTGTGGCTACAAAAAGCAGGTTAGTATCAAAACCAGGAGTTGCATCAAAAAGGCAAATGACCCAAAAAGCTAGATAGGAAGGAGCGAATTTAAATTCTGAAGCAGTATTTCAAAGCCAGCGATGGAATTTAGAGCCAAATAACTACAGGAGGAGGAGGGAATTGTGAAGCTTCAATAATGGACATTTTGTCAGAGACTAGGAATTAGAGTGAAATGGCATAAGCTAGGCAGAACTCCTAACCACTCACCTGTGGCTACATAGTTATGGGTCCAGATAATTCCTGCAATTTACTAATCTTCACTTATTGTTGTTAAAGTTGGGCATTTAGGCTGAGAAACTCAATGGTATAAGTGACTAGAAAACCATCTTTGGAGAGGGAATGATAGCAGCAGCAGGAGAACAGGCCAATGTGGTGAAGTAAGACATATCTGAATTCCCTCAAACAACCTCCAAATGGCCACAGAAGAACCTAAACTGTAAGGATGGGATTAGTGCAAGGGGGATGGGACAAAAGGAACCAGAGAAGGAGTTGGTGACAGTTACTGACAGTTGAGACCAGAGAGAGAATTCTGGGGATTCTCCAGAGAAGGAAGGAGGAGGAAAGATCTTCAGGTGGAGGACTGGGAGGAGAGAGGAGGAGGACATCCCAGCTCGGATCCAGTCCTGAGGGCTTCCTGAGGATCTTCTAGTGGAAACTGAAACTCGGATTTCTTGGTCAAAGCCATTCGTCACATCTCAACCATCAAGATTTAATCATCAAGTAAGCTAAGTTTTTGGACTCCATTTTGGGATTGATCTCTTAGTCTCCTTCACCCATTACCAAACCTTGCTGAGAGACCCCCTTTCAGTTAAAACTTACAATTATAGGAAGGATAGAAATAGAAATAGAAACAGAAGGAGAAGAGGCGAGGGGAGAAGCTTAGAAGTGGGAACCATGGGTTTCCCACCTAAGTGACGGACCCCATAGGAATAGTGAAGAGGGCACCCCAAAATCCCTCTGCCTTTTACCCCTTTCCCCATTCCCTGAATTGCGAATTATAAAAGCCATTCATCAGTCAGATAGTGTTCCAGAGTGCCTGAGAGACTATGATGGAGAGGGGAACCACAGCTTGGTCTGGCTGCCTCCATCTTGAAGCCGGACCACCCACTGTGAATTTAACTGATTGGGGGGGGAAGGTTTGTGTTAATCCCATCCTTATTCAGGATCAGATTGGGGTACCACATACCTCATCTTATAGGGAAGCCTTGCCCCCAACTCCTGTGGGGCAGCAGGACCATCCAGGTCACCCAGTTTTGGGGTGACACCCCCTTAAAGTCTCCCAGTGTATATTCTGCCCCAGGGGAGAGCTGGAAAGGAGACTCACCATACAGACTCTCTCTCTTTCCCTTCTATCATAACACTGGTTATTGCCTCTTTTTATTACTACAATTTTGGCAGAGCCAACTTGGGTAAAGTACCTAAATAATTATGAGGGGAAAAAAAGCTTCTGTTTGAACCAGATGGCAGCCATTTTTCTCCTATCTATAGCAGAACAAAGGGGACAAACTTAGCAAGCAAAGAAAATTTAAAGGCACAGTACCATAGACATTTTACATTCAAACTAGTACAATGGATGCACCAATGGGAAAAACAATTTGTACTATGATGGGAATCCTTATGTTACTATACAACTTTTCGACTATGATTTATCATTTCTGGATGATAGTGATCTCAGGGTATATAATGGGAATCATAGAAATATATAATTCCTGCCAATGGTTGAAGCTAGAAATAGGTCGGATCTTTGCTTTCATACCAACCACAATTGCAGTAATTATCTCATTCTTGGTCCTTAAAGAATTTAGTGCACAAATTGCTAGGACACAAGGATGATAGCACTGTATTGATAATGACATTAAGAAAGGAGATAGCAAAGTTACTTGAAGAGAATGCTCAATTGAAAGGGGGAAAAGAGATCACAGCAGGCAACAAAATAGAAATAGCAATGCAAACAACTGAGGTACATACAAACACAGCAAAGAAAATAGAGGTACGAGCACCAGCACCAGCAGTATCAATATTACCAATTATTGATCACACAATTTTGCAGCCAGATTCTGGATTTCTCCATATAAAAAGACATAAGTCATTCACTGCTATAGATCTAGACATCCTAAAACAATGAATGCCTGCCTTTTTAAAAAAATCCCTTCAAGGCCATAAAAGAATTTAAGAGAACATTAAGACTTTTTTGATCCCACATTTTTTGACATTGAAATTCTTCTTTCTGAATTATTTACACCAGCAGAGAAAGCACAATTTATTGAGGAGACCCATAAGAACACAAACTTAACATCTTGGCCACAATATTATGAAGATCTAGAATTAAAAAGTCATCAAAACCTAGTATACCTAAGAAGAGCTAGGGAAGATCATGTAGAAGCTATAAAATCCTTTGCTAAGCATCCTGATTCCTGGGGAAAATTTGAAAAGTTAAGGCAGAAGATAAATGAACACCCCTCAGCATATTTAGATAGGTTTGTTGAAACTAGGGAAACAATTTTGGGGTTCCAAGACTTAAATGAACTGAACTTGCAGAACATAAGGAGGCAGTTTATTAAGGTCAGTTTCCTACCAATTAGGACATACTTTAATTTGCATTGTCTGGGATGGGAATCATTAAGTTTGGAAGACCTATGTAAAACTGCTGCATATGTTCACTCGGGAAATCAGGAAGCCAAAGAATCCAAAGAATCCATTAGAGAAAAAGATGATATCATAAAAGATTTAAAGGGGCAATTAAAAGAGGCTAAATCTACCATCAAACAAAAAGAAATAGAGGAAATCAAAAATCTCACAGCCCTACATGCATATAAAATCAGACCTCAGTACCAACAACCCAGACAAACTAACAATAAATTTAATAATAACAAAAAGTGTTTTCTTTGTGGGAAAATAGGGCATATAGTGAAATTTAGTAACCTCAAAGCCCAACTTAATAGCAACAACAACAAAAGAAGCAATTACAATAATACATACACAAATTCTAGATACAACACTCACAAGAGAGAAAACAAATGTTGTGATCACAATTGTGCATCATCTAGTCAGCATACTCCTGACCTGCGGACTATGCAAAAATACATAGCACAGGGTGAAAAACCACATTATTCCCAAGTACTGATGGGAAAGCATGATACCTTATGATGCCACGAAATAGCCCAGGAACATAAGGGAAAGCCCAAGGAGTGTGGCAATGGGAAAAGACATAAAAACCATGATATAAGAGACTTGGGCATGGAAATATGCTATGGAGATGAAAAAGCAAAGATTAAATCTAGGGATTGTAACAATAATGAGGAGCCAATAATTAAGTGTTATGACAGAAGGGGAGAGAGATAGAGAGTCTATGAGGGTGAGACTCTCTTCTAGCTCTCCCCTCCCACCAAATATACACTGGGAGACTTTGAGGGGGTATCACCCTAAAACTGGGGGACCTGGATGGACATGGTGTCCCACAGGAGTTGGGGGTAAGGCTTCCCTAAAAGATGAGGTATAGGGTACCCCAATCTGATTCTGAATGAGGGCGGGGTTCACACAAGCCTCCCTGGAGGTCAGTCAACTTCACAGTGGGTGGTCTGGCTCCAAGATGGAGGCAGCTAGTCCAAGCTGTGGCTTCCCTCTCCCTTGTTGTCTCTCAGGCACTCTGGAATACTATCTGGCTAATGAATGGCTTTTATTATTCACAATTAAGGGTTGGGGAAAGGGGTGAAGGGCAGAGGGATTTTGGGGTGCCCTCTTCTCTATTTCTATGGGGTCCTTCACTCAGGTGGGAACCTTTGGGGTTCCAACTCCTAAGTGTCTACCCTCACCTCTTCTCCTTCAGTTTCTATTTCTATTTCCCATTTCTATCCTTTTCTATAATTGCAAGATGAACTGGAAAGGGTCTCTCAGCAAGGTTGAGTAATGGGAGAAGGAGCCTAAGAGATCACTCCCTTAACAACAGATTTAAACTTAAAATCCTCAACACTTAATGACAAGAATGTTCCAAATATACAAGAACATAACATAAAAATAGAACATACACAAAAAGATCAACTAATGACAAATCCAAATGCAATAGTTCAAGAGATGAACCTAAATGGGTGTTCTGAGCAGTTTCACACAAAGACGGACAATGATATGAAAGACACTGCAATGCAACTTACAATAAAGAACACTGGGAAGGAAAGAGCATTATCCTTAAGCACTGACACAAACAAACCTCCAAGAGAGTTGGCACATGAAAAGATTAACAGAGAAAAGAAATGCATTGACATATTAGGATATTCAAACTTAAACCCAACAGTAAAAGACTTTAAACCAAAAACATCTCTGAGAAAAACCTTGATTCAAAAACTTCTAAGCTTACAAGCTTGTGTTACTTCAGGAATGTCTCCACCTGGAGAGAACTTTAAATGCTTAAGAGATAACCAAACAGAGGAATCACTCACACAGAACAATGAATCAATCCAGAAAATAATACAACCAAGCCAGGGTAACAATCAAGATAACAACATGTTAATGCCATACAATAACAACAATATAGGGGAAGCAAATGGACTACAAGATCAAAACACTTTGCAATCTGAGGGTCTGAAGCCAAAACAAACAATAGTCACTTTACAAAAGGAAGGAGACATGGGATATGCAGAGATAGAGGCTCCAATGATTCAAGTGAATCAAAAAGCAGAAAAAGCTGAACCCATGAACCAAGTCAACCGAGAAACAGAAAACAAAAACGAAAAACAGAAAGCACGCATGCCTAGCATGTTACCAGAAAATGACTTAGCAGATATGGATATGGAAGCAATTTTAGCATTAGATGTAATTAATACCAAACCATCACAACCATACCCTGTTTACACAGACTCTGATGACATGAGTTCTGATGATGAAATGAAATGAAAAGATTATATTGAGAAGCAAATGTACCAGTAATCAGGGTACCAGACATAGGCATTGAGGAAAGACATGAGTGCCTCTGTTTCATATGTGTACTGGATGACTAATCCCTCGAAAGTACAGAAAACCTAAAGAAAAGCCTGAATACAGAAGGTTTACAAACAAAATATGGAGTAGACTATAGCAATGAAAACAGTATATATAAATGGAATCAAAGCAATATTGGATTACTAGTTCCAGTAATAGAGAACTTTACCCCTCCAAATGTAAGAGTCATTGGATTGTCTGAAAGCCATGATAAAAAATAAAAGAACCTGGACATTATATTGAAAGAAATTATCAGGGAAATCTGCCTTGATAGTCTTGAACAAGAGGAGAAATTAGAAATTTTAAAAATTCACTGATCACCTCCTAAAAAAAATCCCTAAATTTACAATCCCAGGACTATTTTAGCCAAATTCCATGACTCCCAATCTAAGGAGAAAATGCTAAAAGCAGTCAGAAAAAAGATCAAATACTGTGGAATCATAATCAAGATTACAAAGGACCTAGCAGTTTCTACATTAAAATATTAGATGACATGGAATATGATATTCTACAAGTTAAAGAATCTAGACCTACAACCAAAAATCACCTACCCAGTCAAAAAGCATAATACTCAGGGGGAAAATGGATATTTAATAAAATAGAGGTATTCCAGACATTCCTGAAAAAATGACTAGAGCTGAAAAGAAAATTCAATGATTAAAATTGACCCTCCAATGAGGCATAAAAAAGTGGACAGAAAAAACTCAAGGAAGTCAGTTGGGTTAAAATTATCCTATCCCTGTATGTGAAAGTGGTAACTAAGAAACCTAAGATTTCTATAGATCTAGAGATACTAAAAGTACTTAATAAACTTAAAGAAATTAAGGGAAACAATGAGGTTAAACTGATTACACTTTTTGCAGGGAAAAGCAAAAACTAGAATATTTAAGATACTTAATGGTGCAAGGTATATTTAATATACCTAATGTACTTTAAAATAATCAAAGGAAACAATATGATTAAACTGAAAATTAAGATTCTTAAAATATCTATGATACTCAATGAACTCAAGATACCTAAAATGCTCAGGATGCTTAATTGTTATTGAAGTTAGCTAACTTTATCAATTTTAGGGCAGTAAATAGAAGCATATATAGACAGAGAGCAGGGAGTAAGTTGAATATGATGTGATGATGTTTGAAAAAATTAAGGGATAAGAAGGAGTAATAGACTAGGTAAAGAGAAATGGAAAAAAGTTGGAGGTAAATTATCTAAACTGAGGAGGTATATAAGAATCAATATAATGGAAATGAAGATGAGAGGATGGTGGTCAATGCTTGAACCTTATTTTCATCAGAATCGGCACAGAATGGGAATAACATGCACATTCAGGTACAGAAATTTATCTTATCCTATAAGGAAGTAAGAAGGGGAAAGGGAACATAAAAAGAAGGGAGAGATAAAAGGAGGGAACTTAGGAAAGTGGGTAAACAGAAGCAAAAACTTTTATGAACAGGGAAAGACTGAAAGAGAAAGAGAAGAATAAATAGGAAAATCAGATGGAGGGAAACACATAGTAAATATAACTCTAAATGTGAATAGTATGAATTCATCCATAATATGGAAGTGGAGAGTAAAGTGAATTACAAGCCAGAATTTCACAATATGTGGTATAAAAAAACCTCATTTAAAGCAAGGAGACACATATAAGAGTAAAAGTAAAGGGCTAGAACAAAACCCACTATGCTAAAGTTAAAAAATCGAGGTAATGTTGAACTAACCTTGCATTCCTGGTATAAATCCCACCTGATCATGGTGGATGATCTTCTTAATTACTTGCTGGAGTCACTTTGCTAGTATTCTATTTAAGATTTTTGCATCTATCTGAGGTATCACCTCACACCTAGCAGATTGGCTAAAATGAAAGAAGGGGAGAGTAATGAATGTTGGAGGGGATGTGGCAAAATTGGGACATTAATGCATTGCTGGTGGAGCTGTGAACTGATCCAACCATTCTGGATGGCAATTTGGAATCATGCTCAAAGGGCTATAAAAGAATGCCTGCCCTTTGATCCAGCCATACCATTGCTGGGTTTGTACCCCAAAGAGATCATAGATAAACAGACTTGTACGAAAATATTTATAGCTGCGCTTTTTGTGGTGGCAACAAATTGGAAAAGGAGGGTATGTCCTTCAATTGGGGAATGGCTGAACAAACTGTGGTATATGCGGGTGATGGAATACTATTGTGCTAAAAGGAATAATAAACTGGAGGAGTTCCAGGAGAACTGGAGAGACCTCCGGGAACAGATGCAGAGCGAAAGGAGCAGAGCCAGAAGATCATTGTACACAGAGACTGATATACTATGGTAAAATTGAATGTAATGGACCTCTGTACCAGCAGCAATACAGTGACCCAGGACAATTCTGAGGGATTTATGGTAAAGATGCTACCCACATTCAGAGGAAGGACTGCAGAAGAGGAAACATATAAGGAAAACAACTGCTTGAACACATGAGTTGGGGTGGACATGATTGAGGGTGTGGACTCGAAACTACCACACCAATGCAACTACCAACAATTTGGAAATTGGTCTTGATCAAGGGCACATGACAAAATTAGTGGAAATGTGCATCGGCCATGGGTGGGGGGAGTGCGGGGGTGAAGGGGAAAGGAGGAGCATGAATCATGTAACCATGTTAAAAATGAATATTAATAAATGTTTGGGGAAAAAATGTAATTGGGAGATATTTAGCAAAATAATAAAAATGAAGTAAAACATAAAAAAATCGGGGTAAGCAATTATGACCTCAGACACAGCAAATGTGAAAACTGATCTAATTAAAAAAGATAAGGAAAGAAATTACATATTGAGAAAAGGAACCACAGATGATGAAGTTGTTATATTGGTTAAACAGATATATTTTTAAACTGTCTCCTGACATAACAATATTAAACATATATGCACTAAATGTCACAGCATCGAAATTCCTAAAAGAGAAACTGCATGAGTTACAAGAGGAAATGGTCAACAAAACCATAAAACCATAGGGGACATTAATCTTCCCCTCTCAGAAGTAGATAAGTCAACCCCTCTAAAAAATAAACAAGATAGAAATTAAGGAGGTGAATAGAATTTTGGAAAAGTTAGACTTGATAGATTTGTAGGGAAACTGAAAGAGAACTGAAAGGAATATACCTTTATCTTAGCATTACATGACACCTTCACAAAAATTGATCATATAACATGACATAAAGGCAAAAATATTAATTGTATCGTTTTTCAGGCCATAATACTAAACATTACAATGAATAAAATGATGAAGAAAAAAACTAAAGATTAATTGGAAATTAAATAACATTATTTTAACACATAGGTAAAAGAACAAATCATAGAAGCAATTGACAATTTCATTAAAGAGAATGACAACAAGGAGACAATATAAAAATTTTTTGAATGTAGCAAAAGCAATACTTAGGAGACAATTTATAACTCTAAATGGTTACATGAATAAGACAAAGAAAGAGCAGATCAATGAATTGAACATGCAACTAGAAAAGACTAGAAAAAGATAAAATTAAATAACTCTAAATTAAACACCAAATTAAAAATCCTGAGAATCAAAGAAGAGAATAAAAAAATTGAAAATAAATAAAATCATTCAAATTATAAATAAGGTAAAAAGTTAGTTTTATTAAAAAACCAATGAAATAGAAAGACCATTATCAAAAAAAAAAGAAGAAGAAGAAAACCAAATAATGAGCATTAAAAATGAAAAGGGAAAGATTACTACCACTGATGAGGAAATTAAAACAATTATTAGGAGTTATTTTGTTCAATTATAGGCCAATTAATCTGATAATCTGTGAAATAAATGTATATCTAAAGAAATATAAATTTCCAAGTTTAAAATAAGAGGAAATCATATACTTAAATAATTGATCTTCAAAAAAGAAATTGAACAAATCATCAATTAATTCTCTAAGAAAAATGTCTCTGTGAATTCTACCAAAATTTTGAAGAACAATTAATTCCAATACTACATAAACTATTCAGAAAAATAGCCACACAAATATGGCATTGGCATCTAAACCAGGAAGACAAAAAACATGTATTCTGGGAAAAATTAAAATTTATCATAATTTTTAAGAAACCACCTTTGGAGTCAGAAAGACTAGAGTTAAAGTACTGCTTTCTATACATAATGGTTGTATTATGTTGTACAAGTCATGTAACTTTTCAGTCCTGAAGGCACTTAGCTAAGACTCTTAATGATATAAGGGTTTGCTATTTTGCATCAGTGGTGAGTTTTCTAAACTGATAATATACCATTTCCAATGTAAAAAATAAGAAAAGCCTTAAAATCCTTATTAATAATATATTCTAGGTCAAAATTCTCCACACTCCAGGAATACATTCCACATTTTTTTCTCCCAGCTGTCTCTGGATACACAATCAGTAATTAAATCAACTGTAAAATATTCAAAGAGATAACCAAGAAGCATTTTAAGTAGGATTCCATATAGCATGCTGTATATCACGTTTCCAAGAATCTAGGTCATTTTTAAAGAATCTGAATATATAAAAAGAACATTTTTTTCAGAGAACTATGCTTTTAAAGAATGGATTTCGTGAGTTACAAGGAGCTACAAAGTGAAAATGATCCAGTCAATAAAACATGGCTTTAAAAGATGGATTTTTTTATTCATCCATGATATAGAGGTTTTAAGGTTTAGATCCACAAGGAATTTTTACTAGCTCACACTGCATGTACCTAGAATGTAATGACTTTGGTTTGTTTTAGGTGAAGGAAGGTAATTGCCCTAAATATTTGACAGTACAGCAAGCTTGATTCGAAATGATATAATGATATACCAACAAATGCATTCGCTTTTGAGTCTCCCTCTGAAACTCAAAAGGAATTTGACTATTCTCTAAGTATGTCTGAAACCGTGGATGGGCCTATGAAGAGAAGTGAATGGTTTTTTCCTGCACAATTGAAATGTTCAGTAAGCTTATGTAAAACATCTGGGAAGTAGTTAATGAGCATTTATTAAGTGCCTACCATGTACTACACAGCAGAGATCCAAAGGGCAAAATATACTCTGTGCAATCAAGGCACTCATAGTGTAATGGTGAAGACAATTTCTAAACAACTATGTACTAACAAGATACATTCAAGATAAATTGAATTTAACCAACTGAGGGAAGGCACAGGTATTAAGGAGGATTGAGAAAGGCTTCTTATAGAAGGTGAACTTTTAGCTGGGACTTAAAGGAAGCCAGGGACCAAGGAGGTAATGATGAAGAGGAAAAACATGCTAGACATGGGAGACAGATAATGAAAATGCATGATCTGGAGACAGAATATCTTGTTGAGTATCATCAAGGAAGCCAGTTATACTAGATTATAGGGCAGTGATGGTGAACCTTGTAGAGACCAAGTGCCCATACTGCACCCTCATGCCGAATGTGAGCCACCCCACTCACCCCAAACATGGCAGGGAGGATGTGGGAAGCCGTTCGATGTATTAAAACCATTGGAGAAATAGGATCAAATTTAGGGCCTATTATCTGGATTCCCTACGTGACCAATCCAGACTGAGGCAGTCTTTGTGTTTGGTCTTGGTCACCTGAGCCCCAAAAAGCTCTGGTACCAGCAGGTAGGTTAATCCAAAATCAACTTGATCCCTCCAAGAGGCTATTAGGAGTCATTTAGAGAAACAGAGTCTGTAACAGATATTTTATCTGGATCCCATTACAAAATCATCGGCAAGTAAAACTGTGTGTATGATTTTTCTGCACTGCATGTCAGGACAGACAGAATGGGCCATCTAAGATAAAAATCTGAGGCTCCTCTTTTGACTCAGTCTTTGATCCCCACCTTACTTAGAATTCTTATTGGAGAGCTTTGAAGTGGCAGACCAGCATCTACTGAGTTGATGATTCCCTTCCTTGATAATTGAGAAGCCTAAATCCTAACAAATGTTACTTAGATAAGATTGCATATTCAGATTAGAACTGGTGTCTTTAGTCTGAAATTCATTTGACCAAATGCAGATTTCAATTGGTGAGCATCTCCATGGGGTATTTCCTCTCCCAGAATTATCCCCTACTAAGTTGGTGGTTGAAATTTGACCATTTGCACCTTTATTCTTTAGACTTCAATGGATTATGTGTGATTTATTACGCCCTTACAATGGTGACTCTTTTTGTGTTCTTTGTTTGAAATCAGTATATAATAAACTCCTAAGCCCGCAGAATTCGGAACAGCATGGGCTAACCACTAGTCTAGTTGTTCTCATTTTCTTTCTCCTGCCTTAACCATCCTATGCCACCATGCCTCTCAGGACCCCAAAAAATCATATAGAGGCATGGCTCCCTATAGGAGGAAGCACTCTCACTGGGCTTGCTGGGCAGAGGGACAAGTCATGTGAGAAACATCATCAGGTGTGGTAGAGAGGGGGAAGGAAGCATCCCCCTCTTGCATGTGTGCCATAAGTTCACCAAAAATGGTTTAAGGGTATTTAGAGGGGACTCCTCAGAAAGAGAGGTCAGATTATAAAGGGTTTTAAAAGCTAGAAGAATTTATTTTTGATCTATCATGAAGGAAATAGTCATTGGAGTTTATTGAATAGAGATGAGAAATATGATCAAATCTGAGCTTTAGGAAGATCATGTTAATTGATGAGTGGAGGATACATTGGAAAGGGGAAAGAATTAAGGCAGGGGGAAGAAAGAGAAGACTCTTGAAATGGTCCAGTAATGAGGTGATGAGGGTCTGAACCAAGAGGATGTCAGTGTTAGAGGAAAAGAAGATGGATATCCATTTATCTATCTAACAATTGTAGTCAATAAAGTGAGGTCACTAAAGTTGAGGTGCTCTCTTAATCCTTACTAATAAGGAGGGATAGAAGGTGATTGAGGTGACAGGAGAGGAATGAAAGGGATGGCTGAGTTTAGGAAGGAATGGACAAGGTGGTAAATTGGATGATAAGGGAATAGGTGGGGTATTCCGGAGGGCAGCTTAAACAGACTAGACACTCAGGCTAGAGAAAGAGGACACTGGGGAAATAGACTGATCCCTTCCAGGTAGGAAAGGTATCTCTATAGACACAAGGAGTTGGGCCAGTAAGAAATGGTTTAAATTTGCCTTGAGGGATTTTCTTGTCAGTTTCTCAAGTCCCTCGAGGGACTAGTGGAAGGGCTCCTCCCTGTCAGTGAAACTGATGGGTTCAGGAGGAAGTCTCCCACAATGACTTCTTCCCAAGATGGATGCCTCCAGTTTCCTCAAAAATAAAAGAGAATAATTCCTTCCCTCTTCAACCATTGCCTAATCTTCGACACAATGATTCACCAGAAGATTTGATTAGGTAACAGGGGGGTTTATTAATATTCAGGGTTGGTCAGAAAGGAGAGAGGGGTTTAGGGTTTCTGATAGCTGCTAGGGAGAAACTCAAGATGGGGTAGGGTCACAAGAATGGGTTAGACTGAGAGAGAGCCTGCTCTCCAAGCCAGGAAAGATTTGGCTGCTTTTAAAGTAGAGTGTTTACTAAATCAATAAAATAAGAGATAGTTTGATTCAAAGGTGTTCTACTTTGCTATAGGGAAACTAAACCCACAAAGTCTAATCACTATAACCCAAAAGCCACCCTTCCTCCCAAGACCACAGGGAAAACACAGGAAATGTAACAGGGGTGTAATATGGAGAAGGTCAGGGAGAGGTCCAGAGAAATTAGCTAGGTTCAAATTGTCCAGAGAAAAGCACAGGCCAAAAGCAAAGTCGAAACCCAAAGGCAGAGCTTCAGTTGGACCTTCTGCTCTCTTCAAGCCTCAGGTTCCAACTGAAATTCTGTCAGGATTCTAAGGTTTCTAAGTGCCAGAAGTTTTCAGTTAACTTTTGCAAGGGTAAAAACTTCTGTTGCATTTTTGCATTACACTATCTATCTATCTATCTATCTATCTATCTATCTATCTATCTATCTATCTCTCTCTCTCTATCTATCTCTCTCTCTATCTATCTGTCTGTCTGTCTGTCTGTCTGTCTTCCCTGCTTTTCTCTAGCACACAAATAAAATATATAACATTTATACATATATGTGTATGTGTGTGTGTGTGTGTATATATATATATATACATACATATGTATACTGATACATAAAAATACCAAATTCAGTTAATGCTTGTGGACTCAGTGTATTTACAAATGCATTGAATATGGAGTCTCATGACTAGGACTGGTCTTTGATAACATTAAAAATATTTATTTTCCACACATTCATATGTTGTCTTTCTCATTGTCTCATCTCATTCTAACAACTGCAATAATAACAACAAAGCTGAATTTGTGCGTAATAGAGACAGAAAAAGAGAGATGTTGTGAAGATAGAATCAACAGGTCTTGACAACTAATGCTACATTATGGTTTTAAAGGGTGAGGGAGAATGAGAAGTCAAGAATTATAATTACTTTGGGACAATGGTTAACTCTGACAATATTGGTGACCTCAGTAATATTTTTAAAGTTTTCCTCAAGAACTCAAAGGAGGGGGACGGGGGGAGCAAGAAGACTCCTGGAGAAATCAACCCTTTGGGACCAGCTCTTGAGATTCAACATAGTTCTTGAGAGCACAAAGTCACTGAAAGATTGAACTCTGGGTCACACTAGGCATGATTAGGGAAGATAATTTAGAGTAGAGGACTCTTCCCAATATACTTCTAATCAATATATATGTATATACATACATATATATGTATATTTTTTCTAATTACAAAACATTAATAGATAAATACTAATAGACACAAATTTAAATCACAGATTTGGTGGCAGTATTCCCTAAAAAGACAGTAAGAAAGATTGAATCTACAAATCTGTGCTGTGAATTATAAGAAATTTAAAATTTTGTAAGCATATTTTGCACTGCTATGGGACCTCAGAGTTAATCTTGTTCAGTGTCTAATATGATAAATTATCTGGCAATGATACTGAAAACATGCTCACTGAATTTTTCTTTTCTTCAAGTTAACAACTTTCTATAAATTAAGACATTTAATCTTGAATATTAAAATCATTTGAGTCCCTTAAAATTTGAAAATTACATATAATATGAAATTTTATCAAGAGCAGAGCATTGTGCTGGGATTCCGGAGTCTAATAATAATGTGTATTGTGACTTTGGGCCAATCATTTAAACTCTATTGAGTTCCTGCATCTGTAAATTGAGAGGATTGGACTTGATCATCTTATTTTTTCCAGTTATTGACCCTTTGTTCTTATGTTTAAGAAACATATAGCTATCGCTGTTTTATGTCATTCCATCTTCATTTATAAACACTTTCTTTTCTATTTTTAAATTAAATGCTTTAGAGATGAATCTGTCCCTCCTTGCATTATTTATAACACCATTACATCTTACTTTAAACAAGTAGAGATAAACATTTAGATTCAAAATCACTGACTTTTGGCTGCTCAACTAAATTCAATGTTTATTGGTCATTATATTGTGAAAGGCACTTTTATAGACTTTGCATGGATGAGAAAGATGACAAAAACCTAATGCTTTCCCTCATGAGGCCTAAAGTTGAATAGAGGAGCACATACTTACCTCAAGTATAAGGCAGAATATTATATTCCAAGAACAGATATATACATATGTTTTGATAGGGATTCAGAGTACAAAGAAATTTTTCTCCCCACAACAAGGTCATATGTGTTCTAGAAATGTGTAGAAAAAAATGATAGTTAACGTTTGTGTAATGCTTTATATACACTATTTCATTTACTCAGACAAGCCCATGAGCTGCTATTATTAACCTCATTTTCTAGATGAAGAAAATGAGGCTTAGAGAGGCTAAGTAACTCAGTCACATAATGAGTCTATTGGAAAGGATTCAAACATAAATCTTCTAGATTCTAATTTTATCATATTATTCAATATCTCAGAGTATGGCTACTTTAGACCAAAAATCCCTTTTTCCCCTAGTTATTTCATGTTTTCCAGACACACTTTTTAATAATCCTTTTCTGACATTTTGTAATCTATGTTCTCTACCTCCCACATTGTGAAAGAAGACACATATCACTTACACTAGAGAAGAATTCATGAAGGAAATAAATCGAAGAATGTTACACATCAAACTGCATTTAGACTCTCTTAGTCCCTTCTATGGTGGGGGGATAGCCTTTTTCATATTGAGTCCCTTGGAGTTGTCTTGGATGCCTGCATTGCTGATAATAGTTAAGTAATTCACAGTTAATCATCTTACATTATTGTTGCTATTGTATAACATTTTCTTGGCTCTACTCACTTAACTTTGCATTACTTCATGTAAGTTTTGTTTTCTTTTTTGTGCTCACCCTGTTCATCATTTCTTATGACACAATAGTATACCAATACAATCATATGCCACAATTTGTTCAGCCATTCCCCAACTGATGGACAGCCCCTTTAGTTTCCAGTTCTTTGTTACCACATAAAGAACTGCTTAAATATTTTTGTACTTGTGGGTTCCCTCACTCCTATCTTTGATCTCTCTGAAATACAGAGAATATTACTGGGTCAAAGGGTATGCATAGTTTTATGGCCCTTTGGGCATGGTTCCAAATTGCTTTTCTGAATAGTTGCATCAGTTCATATTTCCTCCAGCAATGTATTAGTGCCCCAATTTTCCCACATGCTTTCCAACATTTATCGTTTTGGGTTTTTGTCATGTTAGCCACTCTTCTAGGTCAAAAAACCTTTTAGTACCTAAACACTAAAATCTCTGTTATTGTGGATGAATATGGATAGTATCAGTCCAATGAAATCTAATATAACTTGAGAGGCAACTTTTTGTAATGGAAGCATAGCCAGATGTTTGTGGCAACAAACAACTGGAAACTGTATAGTTGGAAATATCTTGAATCCCTAAAACTACATTACCCAAACTTCCTTTCTGTATTACCCAGAATGCTTTCCCCTTTGTCCACATTTGTGTGTCATGTTTGTATATAGTTTGCTGTAACTCCTCCTTCTTTCTCTTTTGATCTCACCAGTGGGCTGGGTTAGTACCTTTTTAATTAGCTTTTTTTGGTTATTTTATTATTAATAAAAATTTATAAAACATAATACTTAGTTCTTGTATATTAATTTTAAAATCCACAAAACAAAGAAGATGCCTATCAACTAGGGAATGGTTAAACAAGTCATGATATATGATTGTAATGAAATATTACAATATATCCTGTCCGTAACTTACTTGTATATAGTTGCTGGCCTGCCTCCTTCCCTATTAGACTGTGAGCAACTTGAGAACAGGGACTGTTATTTGCATTTCTTTATATCCCTACAGTTGAGCATATTGCCCCTGGTAGGCACTTAATAAATGCTTATTGTCTTACTATCATAACAGAAGATGAATTTGAAGAATTTGGAAAGAAATAAGGATATATATCAATTGAGGATGAGTGAAAAGAATGAGAAGAGAATGAAGAAAACAATATTCCTAATAACTACAACAAGGTAGTTGGAAAGAACAACATCTCTCTGACTACCAACAATAATAAAACAAAATTCTGAAACTGAATATTTTATACTTACAATGAACAAGCTTTTCTCTGAAGAAGAAATAAAAACATGAACCTCAGTGGAGAGGTGTATAAACTTTCAGATTTAGTTGCAGTATTGATTAATTTCATTATCTGAACTGTTTTTCCCCTTCTCTTTATTTATCTATATCTGTCCATTTATTTATTTTGTCATAAGAGATGGCTCATGGGAAAGAAAAGGAGAGAAATATATTAGGAATGAAGATGATCTAAAGATACAAAATGCTTCTCAATGCATATGAAGTTATGTAGAGGATGCCCTACAAGTCTTAGTGCAATTGTAGTTTTTAATAGTTTAAATGTAACCTATTATAAAAATAATGTTATCGAACTTCACAAGTGTCTGTGAACCAAGGTTACAATACTCTTTACTCTGTATTTAGATCACAGCTCTTGAAATGAAAGGGACTTTGCTGTTCGTTCATTTTAGACTCTTAGTGACCCAATTTGGGGTTTTCTTGGGAAAGAAACTGGAGTGGTTTGCTATTTCCTTCTCCAAATCGTCTGATGTGAAAACTGAGGCAAGTAAGTGACTTGCCCAGAGTCACATAGACAATAAATATCTGAGACCATATTTGGACTCGGGAAGATAAGCCTACCTGACCCCGGGCTTAGCATTCTCTTCACTATGCCATCTAGCTACCCCTAAAAGGACTTAAGACACCATCCATTCCAACTCCATTTTTTTAGGTTAATCAGCAGTTAATAGTAAAGAAAGAGAAAGAGATAGTGAGTGATTGGTTTCAGCCTTTCTAATTTAGGCAAGGATCCAATCCTCCATTGCAGAGCCATTTATTTACCAAAAGAGCTCATGGGAAACCACCTGCCTAGAGACAAATAGAGAAGCAAAGAGAGTGACTCTGCTTCCCATCATGGCTTTTCAAAAACACTTGCTCCTCCCTGCAGGGAATGGGGGAGGAGGGTGCCAACTCCCTTTTTAAAGAGATGAGGTCATATAAATTGTAACTGATAGCCGCAAGAATATAAACTACTAGCCTGACTCTAGGATTTGTTCCTCAGTATCCAGAGTATGCTTCCATTACTCACTTTCCATGAAGTGGGTATCCTTTTTGAACCATTTCTTCTCAAAATTCTTAGACATCTATTATTATTTGGTTATTCAGACAGTAGACAAATACCAAATTCAATTAATGCTCAAGTACTTAATGTATGTACAAATTCATAGAACATATGAAGACTCATGACAAGGATTGGTCTTAGGTAAAATTACAAAGATTTGAAAAATAAATTCATTCATTTATTTATTTTTATGCAAATAAATGCTGTTCCTCCCATTATCCCATTCATTAGGCAACAACCACAATAAAAACAACAACAAACATAAATAAACAAACCCTCATCATAAACATTGTTCGCTCCCAAAACAAATTTCCACATTGGCTCCAGTTGAAAATTTGTTTCCTTCTGCATCTTTAAGAATTCAGTTACCCCATGCTATCACTTGACTTCTTAGATTCCCCAATTATATCACTCATCTTAACTTGCCTTCAGTTCACTGCTCCTTTCTGTTTCCTTTTCTTAAAAAATTACCTGTCTTCTATAATATTCTTTCAAGAAACTAATTTCCAATATGACCTTTGGCTAGAATATTGAATGAACAGATTTTAGTGAATTAACTGGAACTAATGTCTCACTGGGCTATCACTGACATCTGGATGATTTGCAGTTTCCTATTAACAAGTATTTATTAAAAACAAAACAAAACTGTAGCCTTCTACTTTAAAGAATGCCTAGCCTAAAGAAAGGAGTCTAGCAGTTCACTCTTTTATTTTTCTCTGGTTCTGCTTTAGTCTCTCTGCCTTCTTCTCCCTTGTCTCCCATATCCTTTTCATCTTCCTTTTTTATGTGTCCTTTTCCTTCATTAGAATTTAAGTTCATTATAAATAGGGATTCTTTTGATTTTTATTTGTATTCCCATTGCTTAACACAGTGTCTAGCACATGTTAAGAACTTATTAAAGGAAATGCGATTAACTACTGGAGAGATTTTTCCTGGTATGTTGTATTTCAGTTTAAATCACACTACTGTGTTGGTAACCTACAAATACCTGATTATACTCAAGAAAGTAAAAATGGGGAAGTAAAAAGCAAATGACCTGTGAATTTGGTTGACTTATGTTGGTGTTAAATCCATTACCCTACACTCTCTGAGAATTTTCACTCTCATTTCTTGCTTCCCCAGAAATATATATCTGAAACCATTTTTCCCTTGGATTTTCTAGGGAAACCAAAAACAGAAATCAAATAAAAAAATAAAAAAAAAGGTTTTGGTTTAAAAAATCTCTCAGATTAAATATTCTAAATGACTCTTTTCTAAGTATGGGACACCAGTGTCTTCCCAGAATCCAATCATTCATAAATATCACAAAGAAGTAATTCACATTCAATAATACATTACAAAAAAGCAAACAAAAATAATGCATTACAAACCTTTCATTCCTTGTTTTGTCTCAGAAGCTATCCTTCCTCATTTTTCATAGGGATTTAAATTGATACTCCCTAAATTTGTTGCTTAGTTATTCAGAGATTAAAAACAACAAGCTCAAAATTCAATTTATTCACTTTGAGTAATAATAATATAATGCAGAAGAGGAAGAAGAAGGTTGAGTAATATATCCTTCCCCTACCTCACAAAAGACACACCACATTTTTCCTGGCCTTGGATATGACAAAAGAATAATTTGAAGTCCTATGCTTGGCAGTCAGTCTTCATGAATTGTGCCTTTTAATAAAGTAAAAAAATAATAAAAAATAAAATAAAATAAAATCTATCACCTGTTTGCCAACTTCAACTGATGAGTCTTTTTGAAATTAACCAAGCTGGAATTGAATCTCAGATAATAGACTTAACATTATGCTGCTTAGCCTATAGTTGATAGCTTTTTGTTTGTGGGGAGAACTTTGCAGAATTTGCATTTTGAAAACTCAAGATAACATGTACTTCATAAAGAGGAATCAGAGATAACCATTTGGCAAAATCAGTGGTTTGTCATTCCAAAAGTTCAAGGCCAAGAGGGAGAGGATGATTGGAACTGATGGCAATCTCTTTCATTATCTGATAGGCATTTCCAGGAAAGATTGTGATAAAGTTAGAAGGCAACAACACTGAGACATCAGCAGTTTCTGTGATTCTCTTCACTCATTCTTATATCATTTGCCAGCAATATTTCCTTATGACATTCTTTTCCCCACTGCTCATAGGAATTATAATAATTCAACTCTATGAAACATTTTAAGGTTTTAAAATGTTTCTCTTATAATAATTTACGGATGGAATATTGTCAACTATTTTATAGATGATATATGTCTCAAATGGGTTAAATAACTTGTCTGTGATCACATAGCTAGTAAATATTGTAACTAGGACAAGTGGAATAGAAATTAGAAATCACCTAATTCACTCCCCCTCATTTTCTACCTTTTGTTCCCCTACTCAAGTTAATTTCTGGCTTCAGCTAGGAATCAGATTATTTCCAACCACCAAAAAAAATTAATTAAAATTGAGGATCATTGATTTAGGCAACACAACCAATGACAGTAGAAAGAAATGAGAAGAATCACCAAATAATAGGATAAATTATTCTAGTGATGTTTCTTAAATTGAATTTGTGGCTTCAAAAAACCCTCAAATTCAACATTGTAAGTGACTTTCTGTTAAGTATGGGACACCAGTAGCTTAATTGTATCAGACATATGTAAATATCCCAAGAAACTAATTAGCATTCAATAATACATTAGCACCCTTTTACTCATTTGTTACAATCTGTCTCCTTTAGAATTTACCCTTTCTCATTTCGATTATTGGTCTAAATCAGTAATTACAAAACCTTCTTATTGACTGTAAATGTTGTCTAACTTCATTCTCCCAAAAAGGAGCCTATTTATTTACTCACCACATACATTACCTTCAGTTCCAGATTTCAGAAATAACCCACTTCATCAAAATGTTTGATTTTAAACCAATCTTTAATGTTACATCCCAAAGTCAAACAAATTTGGCCAATATCCTGTTAGCCCACTTTGAGAACTGAATTATTTAGCTAGATGGTGTTATATAAATCAAATGAACAGATAGAGTGTATCTTATTGCTCATAATATTCATCATGGAAAAGTAATGAGGTGAAAAAATGTATTATGTAAGAAGTATGTCAATATATCTAAAGATAGTGATTGGATTTAGAAAAAAGACAAATTATCATAATTTGTCAGTACTTATTGACTATTTCTGCTCTGGCCATATTTAAAATAAAACAAAAGAAAAACCTCATGAGTGATAATGCCTGTGCTGATTTAGATACTTTGTTCTTTCTTTTTTTGGCAAATAGCCAATCTACCATTAAAATTTTATGTTTTCATGTTATTTTGCAGATGACTGGTGTTTACAAACATTCATATTTTTAAAAATTGAATATTAAGTGAAAAGGGCAAAGTATTTGATTGAAACAATTATTATTGTAGTCTATCTTTTCTTTTCTTGCTATAGAATCTGTGTATCCTGTCTGCTTCCATCTAGACAAAGTTCCTTGAGAGGCAGCTTGGCATAGAATGTTGCACATGGCATTAGGAATACTGGGGATCAAAATCTCACCTTTGACACTTTGTAATAACATAATATTTTTTTTCCTCAAAACAACCCTAGGAAGTATAAACTATTGTTATTCTCATTTTACAGAGGAGGAAATTGAATCAGATTAAGTTGAAGTGACTTTCCAAGGATTACACAGCCAATACTTGTTTGAAGCTAGATTTTTCACTTTGGTATTCTTGATTTCAGGTACAGTACTCCATCTATCTTGCCACTTCTTTGTTCTCAGGATTCATAGATGTAGGGTTAACACTTAGATCTAGAAGGTAGTAATTATCCCAGTGTCACATAGATAATAATTTTCAGGAGATGGAATAGGACCTATGCCTACTACCAATACATCAAACATATTTTCTACTGTGCCACACTCTAATTGGCAAGTTAATAAAGATACTTAAATAAGTATAATAGAAAGAGAATGCTAATATCATAACAGAAATAGAAACCATGTCACAAGATATTAAAAGATTCATCAATTGAATAGTTTCAGATCTTGATATTTCCATTTTAAGATTTTAGAAGAAGAAATCAAAGCTATTCTATAGTCATGAAAAAATGGACATTAAAACTCTGAGGTAGGGGGCAGCTGGGTAGCTCAGTGGAGTGAGAGTCAGGCCTAGAGACAGGAGGTCCTAGGTTCAAACCCAGCCTCAGCCACTTCCCAGCTGTGTGACCCTGGGCAAGTCACTTGACCCCCATTGCCCACCCTTACCAATCTTCCACCTATGAGACAATACACCAAAGTACAAGGGTTTAAAACAAACAAACAAACAAACAAACAAACAAACAAACAAACAACAAAAAAAAAACTCTGAGGTACCACCTTATTCCTATCAGATTGGCCAATATGGCAGAAAAGCAAAATGATAAATTGGAGAGGATGTGGGAAAATTGACACACTAAGGCACTGTTGGTGGAGTTGGTTTCTGATCTAGCCATTCTGGAGAATAATTCAGAATTATGCCCAAAGGATTTTAAAATGGTTTATACCCTTTGATCCAGCAATACCACTAGTAGGTCAGTATATAAAAGAAATTTGAAAAAGGGAAAGAGAAGAGGACCTATTTGTACAAAAATATTTATGACAGTTCTTTAAGTAGTAATAAAGAATTGGACATTGAAGGCTTATTTTTCAGTTGGGTAATGGCTGAACAAGTTATGGTATATGATTGTAATGGAATCCTATTGTGTTATAAGAAATGACAAGCAGAATGACTTCAGAAAAATCTGGAAAGATTTGTATGAATGAATACATAACGAAGTGAGCAGAACCAGAAAAACATTGTACGCAGAAAGAGCAATATTTTTGGATGAACAAGTGTGAATGACCTAGTTATTCTCAGCAATATAGTGATCTAAGGCACCCAAGAGATTCATGATGAAAAATGCCATTTGCCATCAGAGAATGAATTTATAGACTCTGAATTCAGACTAAAACATATTTTATTTCATCATCTTGTCTTCCTCTTCTTCTTCCTCTTCCTTGTTCCTCCTTCCTCATTCCTCCTTCCTTCCTCTCCTGCTCCTCCTGCTCCTCCTCCTTCTCCTTCTCCTCCTTCCTCCCTCTCCTCCTGCTTCTCCTGCTCCTCCTCCTCTTGCTGCTCCTCCTCTTCCTCTTCCTAATCCTCCTCCTCTTCTTCCTCCTTCTCCATATAATCTACAAAAATGACTAATTTGGAAAAATATATTACATGAGTAAACATGTAAAATCTATATCACATTGCTTATAATTTCATGGAGGGGTGGGATAGGAGGGATTCAGCAAGGGAGGGTTGGAAGGAGAAAGAGAACTTGGAACTCAAAATTTTAAAAAATGAACATGAAAAAAATTTTGACATATAATTGGGGAAAATAGAATAATAAAATAGTTTTCTATTTTTAACTTCTGGCTATTTTATTCATTGGTAAATAATTGCCTATTATCAGTGCATTAAGATAATAAATACTAAGAAGAAAAATAGGGTGACTAATAGATACTCAATGGAAAAAAAATTTTTTTTATTTCTGTAAAGTACATGAACACTGAGAAATGATCGATTAAAAAAGGCAAGTTTTAAGTGAGAAAGCCCATTAAAATATTATTTACAACTTAAAAAGTTACTTGGGTATGCTTTTTAGAGAATTTTTAATGTATTATATATGACTTTTAGTTGAAGCTGTTACCTTTACCAGTTTTGTAATATTCTGCTTTCAGCTAAACATTTGGATTGTACTTTGCACTATAAAGGACAGTAAATTAGTGTACTTTCTCTGACTCTAGAGAATCATTAGCCATGCCTTCATTTATACTAGATATCAAGAAATATTCTTTTTTTTTCTATTTGGATCATTTTTCCAGAGATGTACTTCCTTAACATAATAATAGTTTGATAGGGACAAGAAAAATCAGTATTTAAACTAAAAGAATATAACTAAATCTACTTAGAAAAGGAATGCCTTCTTCAAGGGTAAAGTGTTCCTGGGGACTAAAATTCCACAATCCATTATTAAAAAGATGACTTATAAACACTTAAAAACAGAACCAGAGACCACAGTGACCTAGCTTAAGTTTATCTAGAACAGGCCATGCCAATGTGGCCTCATTTTCTTTTTTTGAAAAACACATAGAATGGAATGTTTCAAACTTAACTGGATTTTAGCAGGGTATTTGATAAACATCCTCCTGACTCTATTTTGAATGAGATAAAGATAATCTGCATTGAATGACATTATGATTCTTAGCTCCTGATTTGATTGGCTGGCTAAATGAAAGAATGCTAATTAATGGATAGAGCCAAATGTGGAAAGAGGTGTCTAATAGACAGAGAGAGGTTCCATTATAACATATTTTCCCAATAATTTGGATAGTAGAATAGGTGGCATACTTATCAAATTTGTGAATGACATATAGCCTGGAAGGATAAATAACATTTTGGATGATAGAAATGGGATTAAAAACTATCTTGACCCTCTAGAATGATTAACTCAGTTTATTTAAGATAAAATTAATTAATTAAGATAAAAATTAATGTGAATAAGTAGAAAGTACTACATTTGGGTTTAAATAATCAACAACACATATTCCTGGAAGGGTACAAAATCAAAAATAATTTGTATAAAAATGATCTGGGAATTTGAATAAAATTCAATCTTACTATAAATCACATAATGACAGTTTAGTCAGAAAAACTAATGATATCTTGAATTGCATTGATAGAATATTATTGTCTTGAATGAAGCAGATAGTCATGCCATTGTTCTCTACTTTCATCAGACAATATCTAGAGTTAAATTCTCTTTTCTTGGGCATTTCTCTATATAAAGATTGAGAACATGGAGCACATTCAGAGGAAGCAAACCAGTAGGTGAGAGTGTGGAGTGACTTAAAACTATACCACAGAAGGATGGTTTGAAAAAACAAGGATGCTTAGTCTAGTAGGCTAAAGATTTAGGGGAGCCATGGCAGCTGTCATTGAGATTTCTAGGCAGTTTGTAGAATGAGAACAATCATTAATAAAACTGTGGAGAGTTGTATTAATGTTATATTGGTAGAACAATTATATTATTCTTCTAGCAGAAGTATAAAGTTGCTATTTGCATATTACAAACTGGTTTAAATTTGCCCAAATATTTATAGTAAATACAAGAAAGATATCAAGTTTCACAGCTTTTCAAAACTTAGTGAAAATAAAGAGGGTAAAAAATAAGTAAAAATGAACATTTCAAAGTAATATGCCCATTTGTGGGTAAATGTTCAATTTCTGTTCCACCTTGTTTTCCTAATTAGTGGATTCAAATAGATGGTTAAAAGGGTATCATTTGACAGAAGAATGATAAAGTACTGAAACATAGAAAGACTAGTGATCTGTCACTATGGCTATTTTCTTAATTTATATTCTGAGTTGCTTCTTTTCCTCCTTTTGACTCATGTGCGGGTAAAGAACATCTCACATACTATAGTTATTTTTTAAATCTCTACTGTTCTATGCTCACTTCACCCTTTCTTTTTAAACTGTGTTAAATTTACTTCAGGTTTTTTTTGTTTTTGTTTCTTTGTTTGTTTGTTTTTCAGAGAACTCAGTGCTTTCTTTAAAAAGGAAAATAATTTTATTTGAATTGGAAAAAATATCTCATCTTTTTGGGTTAATACTATAAGGACATTTCAACTTTCTGTAAATAATATTAATTCTGTAAATACTATAAGATTATAAAGTTCTTTAAGGTAGGGATTGGGTCTTGTCTATGTTTCTTTTGCAGAACCAAGCAGTGGATTACAGACAGTAGACATTTATGAGCTATTTGTTGAAAGAATGAATTCAGAATACTGAATTTAAATAATTTAATTGTCTAGAGTCAAATGGCCACCATATATCAGAGATTGGATTTGAATTTAGATCTTCCTGATTTCAGATCACCTATATACAGTAGGCAACATCACCACTCTGAAATACTATAAAGCTAAATATGCTTAACATTAAAGTCAAACTAAGTTTTCAAATTATGTTTCCCTTTCAACTTATTATTCTGATCGACCTGTCCTTTAATTTTCTTGCTTCCCAACTTTTGTGAGTAATTATACTTTAAAATATCATCAGCATGAAATGTTAAAAAAAGATAAAATGCCCTCAGTTTATTAGAAATGCCTTGTAATCATAATTATATATCCTACTTAATCAAGACAATACTACCATACCTAAAGAATGTTAAAAACATGCTTCCTTTGCATTTCAAATTTGGAAAACATTTAATAATATAAAGGACTTTTAAAAATCTTGTAAATATTATCATAGTCTAGATATAAATCAAATATTAAATAGTATATACCCACATAAGCTATATCTGTTTTAAAAGCTACAACTATTAAATCATTTATTTATCTTGAAAAAAAGACATTTTACATGACTATTCAACTCATGATTAATTTAATAATCCATTTATTATGTTTCTTCTAAAATATAAGAAATGCATTTCCTAAGTCTCAACTCTTATAAGTTTTGACTCATCTTTCATATCTTATGTAATTTGAAATATACATACTTGCATAAACCCATTATTAACTTATTTCCATGTTTAAATTATTTTTTTTGGTTTGGCCTTATTTTATAAAAGACAAAAACTAATGAATAAGTAATATATAGTTCTTTTACTCTATTGGTATACACACAACCCAGAAAGATATCAAAGATATCACCTACCCACCCACTGGTTGGATCTCAAGTGGCTGATGTAAAGAACTCTGACAAAAACAGCATGAAATCATATGGAAGAGATCATAAATTCATCAAAATAAGTAAAGTGGTGTAAATGAAATGTAACCTTTCTTTGATTATTGAGTCACTTTTAGAGACTTCAAACCATTACTCTGAGTAATGATTGGAAAGTTATTTAGATAGGAGAAACTGAAGTCAAGATATATTAGCTGAGTAATATTTTTATCTATCTGTGTCTAACATACATACAAACATATATGATATTATATACGTTCATATATATTATGTATATACATACAATAGCCACATTTATGCTGTATATATATAATGTAAACATACAATAAAATCTAGGGCAGAGCCTAGGTGTATATAATTATATATGATATCAAATTTATAAAATAGTGTGCACATATTATATAGTCTATGATTTTTATATATGTACTATATTCTTTATGTAATACATACATGAATGGATATTATACCTATTTTAATATGCATAATTTTTAGATAAAAAATACGTGGTACATCACTGGGCACATACTTGATAATTTTCCAGATCAACACAACCTGCAAGAGGGTGAAATCCTCTGGTTCCCTGCTTTTTAGGGCTATCTTCATGCTAATAAGACAGGGAAGCAGAATCTTAAAGGAGATATAATATCTATGAAGGATTCATGTAAATATGAACTGCAGAAGATCAGAATCCTTGAGAAAGATTGCAACTAGTATTAATGGAGAGAATACCTCCATTGATCAAATCACCATTTTTTCAATATTTGTTGACATAAAAATTCATTAAATGGTCTTCTAATTTTAATTAAAAAATAACATCAATATGTTTTCAATCTACAGTAGCAAAATTTTTGAGAGGCATCATGAGATAATGGATAAAATGCTAACCTCAGAGAAAGTAATGACTGGGTCAAAACTCTGGCCATCATATACTGGCTATGGGATTCTGGGCAAGTTGCTTACCTATAATCTCAATGTTGTTTTTGGCTCTTCAATCTCAGCTGCCTCACATATTTAGTCCTTTGCCAAAACTTGTTATTTCTAGACTAATAATTTCTTTTTTATACATACCCTTCTATTCATACATCCATATCTGTAGTGCAAATCCTCATCACTTTTCTTGTGGAACATAGCAAGAGTTCTCTAACTGTCCTCCCTGCATCAACTGTCTCTTTATTCCAATTCATCCTCCACTCCACTTCCAAGCTGATTTTTTTAAAGTTCTGGCTAAATCATTTCCAATGAGTCCCTGCTTATTCAGCTGCAATGTCTTTATATAACCTTCAGGATCAAACATAAGTGCCCTTTGCTTGATATTTAAAGGGCTTCATAATCTGGTCCTTTCCTACCTTTCTAGCTTTCTCACACACCTTTTTTCCATCCACACTTTCTCTAATCCAGCAATACTGGCCTACTCACACACTTCTGTAATCTTCTGTGCCTGGAATGTTCTGTGCCTTCACTTTTCCCATCCCAGCGTCCCTGAATTGCCTCAATACTGAGCTCAGATTTCATTTTATTCAAGAAATTATCCATATTAATACAGCTATTAATAACTTTGTCTTTAAGTTTATCTTCATATAATATATACACACATGATATATAATATATACACACATAAAACACACATATAATACATGCATATATAATACACACAGACACATATACTATACACATATAACACACACAAAATAGATACACTATATATACAATATATAATACACACATATATGTATATAATATATATACACAACAGAAATATATATTATAAAAACAATACACACATAAAACACATGTATAATACACACATACATATATAACACACAAAATAGATACACTTTATATGAAATATGTATCTATACAATATACACATATAATATGTGCTTAGAACACATACATACATAACATATACATAACATAAATATACAATATATACATAACATAACATACATTAAATACATATACATATAATGCATGCATATGATACACAGAGCGAACATATGATAAATATATGTGCCTACATAAAACATATGTACCTACATAAAACATACATATATAAAATATACACATAAAACACATATGTGATGCACATATATACTATACACATTATAAGGATGATATTAGAAAATAAGTATTATTTTATTAGTTTAGAGATAAGAAGCAGAGAAGTTGGCTTGAGGAAGAATTGGAGTTTCAAATAGAGCTGAGAGAGTGTGTTAATTTCAACTGTTGGCAGTTATAACCGTTATTTCTGTGATAGTTACACTCTGTGGGTGTGGTATTCAAGTGGCTTCTGGCAGTCTATAGAGCCACATGCAGCTGCTTTCTCTCTCAGGGCTGGAGAAGGTAACATCTTTGCCTCTCTCTATCTCTGTCTGAGGGAAAGACTTTATGGAGTGGAGTGTTTTCTTTTCCAACTTGGGAAACACTATTCATTTATCTGTTACTGTCTATAGATTGGTTAAACTGTGAAAAGACCAAACAAAACCTGGTCTTTGGTTTGGACTCTGAGTCTGTTAAGGCTCAGAGTCCTAATTTGATTCTTGTGGAGACTCAACCAGCTAGCCTTGGTTATCTTTGTAACTTAAAGGTGAAGTTAAAAGTTATAATGGTTAGGTTTATTTAGAATAGTATAAATTTAGTTAGTTAGATCAGGAAGGATTAGCGTAGCCTGTGAACCACAGGAGAAGCGGTTCCTTGCAGGACCTGGGAGTTTATTTGGGTGAAGTTAGAATCTGTTAGAATTAGAAATCCTTTTTTTCCCTTACATATATTTAAATAAATAGTTTATTTTTCATAAACAAGAGTCTCTTTAGCATTCCTTGAACCTGGCCCTGAAGGGGAGTTCATCTTTGAGTTTCACTTCATTTATCACTGAAGATACTTTTGATATTATCTATCGAAAGTATCAAGAAACAATTTTGAACCTTTATTTTCTAGTTCTCTGTCCCTTATTTGTGGGCTTGCCTATATTATTTTTACAACATACATATACAAAATACACACATAGATAGCCATCTATCTATCATCTATCTATCTATCTATCTATCTATCTATCTATCTATCTATCTATCTATCTACATATACACANCTATCTATCTATCTATCTATCTATCTATCTATCTATCTATCTATCTACATATACACACAACATATAAATAGCCATGGAGGCACTGTTTGTAGATTTAGAGCTAGAAAGAATCTTAATGGCTGTTATATGTTGCCTTCCCTATTTGAATTTGAGTTCCTTTAAGGGAGAGACTATTTCATTTTGTTTTGTATCATCAGAGTCCAGCACAGTGCTTAGCACATAGCAAGTGCTTAATAAATGCTTATTGATTGGCATCACTGTGCCTTGAGCTCCTCGTAGATCCTCCATTTGAGGAGAGCATTCAGGGTAACCACTACATCACTTCTCATCTGGCTGATCAGTGGAATCTCATCAGCCTGAAAGAACACATCAACCTAAATCTCACTACCTCTCAGTGCCCTCTGCCCTGGGGACCTTTTTTAGTTTTGATTGAAGATGAAGAACAAAAGGATGAAGAGTTCCTCCTCCACTAAAGGTGTGTGTGTGTGTGTGTGTGTGTGTGTGTGTGTGTGTGTGTGTGTGCATGCTGGGAGGGGATGGGGAGCAGTGAGGAGGGATACATATCACTTCATCTCACATTAGATTTCACTTCTCTCAGATCAGGGACAATAAATGCTGTGTTTAAATGTTTAAAGCTTTGCTCTTCCAATGATTATTTCTGTAAAATTTGGCAGGTCATTTAACCTTTGTAGGTTTTTTCAGTTTCCTCACATGTCAGCTGAGACTAACTCAATGACCTCTAAGATTCTTGCTACCTCAAAATCAATTGTTAATATAATAAAATATTATTATAAGTAACATTATATGACTTCACATGTAGTATAATATGATACATTATGTGAAATGTGGTATATGTTATGTGATAAAATATCATGTGAAATAAACATATTATTATAATTTCATAATTCATGATTTGAGGACTTTGCAACAGTCCTTTCATTTACTTTACAGAAATACACCAACCTTATTTATTTAAAAAAATTTCTAGATTATGTCGATATAATTTTAAAAATTTGTTTTTTGACATTTTACAATCAATGTTCTCTCCTTCCCCTCTCCCCAAGAAGGCAGATAATATGATATTGACTATACATCTTTATCATATAATAAGTATTACCATTTTCATTATGTTGTGAAACAAGATACATGTTATATATGTTAGAGAACAATTCATGGAGGAAATAAAATGCAGAACAGTATGTTTCAATCTGTATTTGAATTCCAACTGTTCCTTCTGTGGTAGTGGATAGCCATTTTTGTAATGAATCCCTTGGAGTTGTCTTGGATCCTGTCCTTGTTGACAATTGTTAAGTCATAGACAGTTGATAATCATCCATTATTCCTGTTTACAGCAATCTCCTGATTAATGCACCAGTCTTCTGTCAGTTCTCAAACTTAGCATCACCTCTGATCTACATTATTGCAAAAATTTCACCTTTTATTTCCCTATCTCAAGGCCCTTCTTACACAATCCTACACACAATCACAAAAACAAGATTCCAAAAACTCAGGTCTGATAATGTGAGTTCCTACCCAATGCACCCACATCTAGTGAATAAACTCCAGAAGCTTCCTATGACCTTCATATATATATATATATATACATATATTCAGAAATCATGAGATCTTATTTGTAACATTTTGTAATTTTGTAATATATATATATTGTATATATATATATGTATATATGTAATATGCATATATATTCCTTTGGTGTTTAAATATCTCTAATAAGCTGCTTTCTTTCTGACTTTCTAATCTTTTTACACAATTAATACAGTGCTTGGCAAATTGTAGGTGTTTAATAAATTCTTACAAATGGATTTATTTCTAATAAAATTTTATTTTTAAAATTATATAAATTTAATATTTAAAATATTACAAATAAGATTATTTCTTTAGATGCATGATAAGTTTTAAAGAAAGATATATTGTTTTCTTTGTTTAATATGTTTAGTTGTAGTCATCAGAAACAAATTGAGCTTTACATTTTTATAAGGACTTTTTCAAATTGTATTCGTTTACTCTGAGGATGATGCTCTGGTGAACAGATTGAAGATAAAGGGTTAGTGAAATGCTGTATTTCAGAGAATAAAGGACTGAGAGATAAACCAGTGATATCCTGCTCATCTGAAAGAGTTCCTGATGTCCTTGTATCTTATTTAGGGCCATCCTCACCACAAGAAGTTTCACTCAATTAACCAGAAGACTTAATTAGCCATGCCAGTTAATTGAGGTACAACTGTAGTTCAGAATTGACCCAATTAAATATTCCTCCTTGAGGAAACATTATAGAGAAGTAAGATTTCTACTAATCCTTATACAAGCATACCTAAACACTCCCCATCCAGCCATCTGCTAAAAGTGAATAAAAGTTCAAAAAAAAGTACAATCTCATGGAATTTCCCTAGAATGATCTCTGCTTAGAAGGCCAACTCATGTGCTTTGTTCATTTTGGGGTTTTCTAATAAGTGTAGGATTTTCCAAAAAGTCTTGAGTAAGAAGATGTTTGATTTGATTAAACACATACACAACTCACAAAGTCTTCTATATGAGAGTCTGATACTTTTTTCCTTTAAAATAAAACAACTATGAAAACTCATTTAATGAAATCTGAAATCTACAGATCACAGTGCTTGGGATCAATAAACTCCATTCGTTGACTCATAATTGAAATAGAAGAGATCAAGGATTTTTGAGTGGCAGGAAATTATTAGTATGCAATAGTATTACTCAGAAAGGTATGTCAGTAACATACTGAGAAATTTTTAAAAACCCGATTTATTAACAATCTTATTTTTTGAAGATGTGTTGCAGAAGGAAACATACATATTTTAAAAAGTTCATTAAGGAAGTGAACAAGCAGCCACACCTCTGTGACAGAGATATAAAATACAGAGCACAATGTGATCATGGAGCATTTTTCAGATTAAAATATTCTTTTCAAATATCATCACATTTCCAGTATTTTGACAACTATTAATGATGACAGTTGACTATAAAATTCAAATGGATTGTCATTGAACATTTATGGATTTTTATATTTATTTTCAGAAATTGGAAATAACTTTTGCTCTTTATTAGACAGAATGCTTAATATATATATATTCATACATATATATATTATTCCTATAAAGTAGCTCTCGAGTCTGTGCTGAAGGCAAAAATCACAGGTATATTATAGAAAGTACTTATTCTGCATGTGATAAGTATAAATCATTAAAACCAGTCCTCTCTTCTTCAAAAGATTCTGAATATCTTGGGACTTTACTATATTCTTTACATGTCTCTTTAGCTTTTTTGTGAAGAAATAACCCTTCTCTTACTATTAGTGGTATTTGTGATTTTAGCTGTCTGTTTAATATATGTGTGCTATTAAGCCCCACAGAAGTTTTCAGTATATAATCGTTTACCCGTTCCCCCCTTATGAACCATGATTCACAAAAAAAAGATTGGAACTTTGCTAATTTGGAGTCTTAATGAGACATTCAAGTATAGATCTTAAGCCATAAAGGTGACTACAAGACATCTGGTCCAATCCCTGCTTTTGCCAAATGAGAAAACTGAGGATCCAGGATGTTAAGTAACTTGCTCAAGGTATGTACTCTTCTAAACACTCAGGCTCACAAAGTTTAAAACATGAAACTGGTCTTATTTACCCAGGAAAATACATAGAACTAATTCATATCCTGGACCATATGGTTGAGAGAGCTCCTTTTATTCTTTTGGTATACTTTCTCCTCCATTATGGATAGCTGTAAAATTATTCCGATCACAATGATATTCAGCATGGTTACTTGCTGTTCCCCATACACAATATTCTATCTCTTTATATAAACTTTCCTCTTTCCCCTCTTCCTCCAGTCATCTGGAATATTTTCCATATTCATCTCAACTCCTTGTAATTTCACTTTTTTCCAAAGCTGAGCTCCAGTGCTACCTCCTACATGAAGCCTTTTTCCTCATTCCTCCAGTTATTAGTGCCCTTGCATTATTTTATATTTATCTTACACTTACATATAAATGAAGAGAGAATGTTCCAAGAAAATGCAAACTTTCTGATGATGCTGTTTCATTTTGCACCTTTAAAAAAAATCATATGGCTTTACATAATGTCTTTTACTTAGTAGGTATCTGTTGCATTGAAGTGAATTGATCTGGTTCTGGGAAAGGGGATGAGGGGAACAAAGGATGAAATCCTCTGAGCTGGCGCCATGACACTATATTGTTACCTCATCCATTCATCCATCCATGTAGCTCTCTATCTATCCATCCATTCACCTGTTGCCATTCTGGTCCCCTGCCATTTTAGTCTTCTTTAAACCTCATACATTTGTCTCCACCATGCTGTCACCATGCTCTTTGAAGGGGTCCCTTTCTGTCCCAACTACACAAAATTTCATGTTATATTGTTTCTTTTAACAACAGTGGAATGTATGAGGGTAATAAGAGAAGGCAGTTATATATGGGAAGTTATTCAATTATTTTCTATCAATCCATTTTCTCTAGAGAGTTTTTAGATTATGGAAAGGAAAAGTCTAGTACAAAGTTAGCCAATATTCATTTTAAGCTGTAGTTGCTCTTGTTCACAGACATTATGCATAGCTAACTTTCTAAATACATGACACCATCTGCCAAACTCTACAATAAAATAAAAAAGTAAATATGATTGATGTATGGAATATGTAACGTTTTTTCAACATAAGGTTAATTAAACTTTTTTGAGCATTCTATTGCATCCATTTGTGATAACTGCTAATGCTCTAGTGTGTCATAAAACCACATGGTGGGAATTCAGGTTACCAAAGCTCAACTATTTCTGAGCTGTTCTAATTTTCTCCCTAAGAAAGAATATTTTTTTTCATTTTCAGATGTGAATTATCAAATATAAATAAAGGCTATGAAGAATAAGGACAGAGTGACTTTTGTTACTTTTTTTCCTCTCAACTTTCAAGCCCTAGATTTGGAGATTTTTCCTATGAAGAGGAGAAGGAAGTGTTGATTAGAGAAGAACCAGATCCAGTATGCTGAACCAGAATATATCACTGATTGAGTTGTTGTTGTTGCTGCTGTTGTTGTTGTTTTAATTTTAAAGAGACTAAAGCTGTCTTCTGATGTTTGGCTGACCGAGATGCAGGAAGAGAACTCTTATGATATACAAAGATACATGGAAAAATGCTCCCTTTTGTGTATTTTCTCCACCTTTGATTTCCAAACCAGTTTTAGCAAGGCAGGGGAGGAAAAAAACTTGTCCCTTCCCTCTCTTCCCCTGATTATTAATAGCAGTTTGCAGAAACATATGGAAAGCTTCAAAGAGAAGAAATCTCTAGTAGCTCAGTGAGTGAGTGAGTGAGTGAATGAATGAATAAATTACTATCTGCTAAATTCTGAGAATGCAAATTCAAAAGCAAAGATGTTTTTTTCCTCAAGGAACTTACAAACTAATAGGAGAAGAAAACATATAGAAGGGAGTGGTGGCGAAGGAGTGGTTGGAAAGTTACAGTTATAGTGAGTATAGCTGTAAGGGAGAAGATTGAATTATTCTTTGAGGAGCAATTATAATATTGTTTTGCATGTTTCTGTACCTGGAACTGGTCTGAAGGAGTCAGGGCAACATTACATATTCAATTACAGGCAAGAAAATGCCAAAGGGTTAGAATAAAACTTGCCTCAGGCCAGCTAGAAAGAGTGAACCATGTGAGTGAACCACTCACCAATCATGGCAACAAGGATCCCTTGTTGGGAGTTCTAAAGATAAAAAAAATTAAATATTCAGGGCAAAGTTTCTGCTTTAGATAGATCTCTGGCAGGTGAGAAAGTGGCTGGAGTGTGTTTCTGGACAACTATTTTTGCATTTATGTTTCATTTTCAAAGTATAATGCCAAGCTTAGACTTCTTGAGAAAGGTCTTTCTATGCCCCAAATATAGCAGAATCAGTTTTTTTTTTTGCTGATAAGAGGTCATTTTGAAACCCACAACTACAATAGATAGGTTCTTTGTATGGTGTTAGAGCAAATAGTCATAAAGTAGATTTTCTCCATTTGAGGAATTAACTTGGGAATAAAAGGTTAAGGATTTTTCAAGTTAAAGATTCCTGAACTTTACACTTTAGTGACATCTGAGGAAAATTTCCTCAACAATGCACTACTTGGAAAAGGAAGAAAACTGCCCAAATGTGTCACCAAAGGATAGCTGTCACATCATAGAGGGTCAGGAGTTTTAAATATGGTCCACCTCTCTTTTTTATCATGAGTTTTTAATATAGTGCAAGTCTGAGATGAATGGAAATTATTTTTAGCATCCCTCAAAGTGCTTCTACTTTGCAGATGAAATCTAATAGTCTACTTATATATTTAATGTTTCTGTTTTTTGTTCATTGATTTCTAAAAGTCCTTTATGTCTTATGTACTTTCTGCATGACTTCCTGAAATAAAGGATTTTCCATGTTCTAGAATCCTATTGTCTACTGAGTGCAGGTGCTGGTGTCTTATTATACTCATCTGGGGAATCATATACATGAGTTAAAATTCTAGGAATCAGTGAGTATTAAGAAAAAAATGACTCTTATGGCATTAGGATCCCAATATTTTGGTTTTTTTACATGAACCTAAAGTCTACAGGGACTGTGTTCAAAAGGTCCTACTTGGCTTATGATGGAATTTAGAAAGCATTTACATTTGGAACTGAGAATTACTAATTTTGAGTGCTGTGTAAGTTGTTCTTCAGTCATTTATAGTAGTGTCCAATTCTTCATACCACAGTTGGGATTTGTTGGCAAAAATACTAGAATGGTTTGCCATCACCTTCTTCAGGACATTTTATAGATGAAGAAATAGAGGCAAATAGGGTTAAAGTGATTTATCTAGGAATAGATAGGTAGTAAATGTCTGAGGTTAGATTTGAACTCAAGAAAATGAATCTTCTTGACTCTAGTCCTAACATATTTTTTCACTGTGCCACTTAGTTGTCCATTCTGTGGGAAGTAATATATTTTATTTGTGTAGTTGTATAGCTTTATAGCTTCAATGAGTTAGTGCAAAAATTTTCAAATATGCGCACTATGCTTTGTCTGATTATAATTCACATGGATCAAAAGTGAAGAATAGAGGTCTAGCATTACTAGATCTTAAACTGTACTATAAAACAGTGATCATCAAAACAATTTTGTATTGGCTAAGAGACAGAAGAGTGGATCAATGAAATAAACTTCAGTAACCTAATGTTTGATGAACCCAAAGATCCAAGCTTTTGGGAAAAGAAGCTACTGTTTGACAAAAACCACTTGGAAAATTGGAAAAGAATTATATTTAGATCAATATCTCATACCCTATATCAAGATAAATTCAAAATGGATAAATGACTTGGACATAAAGAGTAAATAAGGGGAACATATCTCTCAGCTCTATGGAAAAGGGAATATTTATTTATTTATTTGATTGGTTTTTATTGTGTTTTTTAAATTTAATTTTCCTTTAGAATATTTTCCAGGTTACATAATTCACATTCTTTACCTCCCCCCCAGGCTTCCCCCAACTCCCCATAGCCAATGCGTAATTCCATTGAGTTTTACGTGTGTCATTGATCAAGACCTATTTCCATATTATTGATAGTTGCACTCCGGTGGTCTTTTAGAGTCTACATCCCAAATCATATCCCCATCAACCCATGTGTTCAAGCAGTTATTTTTCGTCTGTGTTTCTAGTCCCACAGTTCTTCCTCTGAATGCAGAAAGCGTTCTTTCTCATAAGTCCCTCAGAATTGTTCTGGATCATTGCAATGCTGCTAGTAGAGAAGTCCATTATATTTAATTGTACCACAGTGTATCCGTTTCTGTGTATAATATTCTCCAGATTCTGTTCCTTTCACTGTGCATCAATTCCTGGAGGTTATTCCAGTTCACATGGAATTCCTCCACTTCATTATTCCTTTGAGTATAATAATATTCCATCACCAACAGATACCATAATTTGTTCTGCCATTCCCCAATCAAAGGACATTCCCTCATTTTCCAATTTTTTGCCACCACAAGGAGAGCAGCTATAAATATTTTTGTAGAAGTCTTTTTCAAAGGGGAAAAATTTAAGATAAAACAAGAGAGAGAGAATATTACAAAATATAAAAAGAATAATTTTAATTATATCAAATTCAAAGGTTTTGTACAAACAAAACTATGTAACCAAAATTAGAAAGGAAGCAACACACTGAGAAAAAAATTTATAACAAAAATCTCTGATAAAGATCTAATTTTTTGAATATATAAGAAACTAAGTAGAATGTACATGAAATCAAGCAACTTCCCAATTGGCAAATGGTGAAGGGATGTGAATAGACAGTTTTCAGATGAAGAAATGTAAACTAACAATAATCAAATGAAAAAGGGATCTAAATCCCTCCTGATTAGAGAAATGCAAATCAAAACAACTCTGAGGTGCCACCTCACAACTAGCAGATTGGCCAATATGACAATATAGGAAAATAATAAATGTTGGAGGAGATGTGGCAAAATTGGGACACTAATTCATTGCTAATGATGTTGTAGATTGATCCAACCATTCTGGAAGGCAATTTGGAATTATGCCCAAAGGGCTTTAAAAGATCATATACCCTTTGATCCAGCAACACCAGTCCTAGGTTTTTACCTCAAGGAGACAAAAAATGTTTGAACAAAAATATTCATTGCCATGCCCTTTGTAGTGGCAAAAAATTGGAAAATATGGGGCTGTCCCTCAGTTGGGGAATGGTTGAAAAAATTGTGATGTATGATGGTTATGGGGTACTATTGTGCTATAAGTAATGATGAACTGCTTAATTTCTATAAGAACTGGGAAGAACTGATGAGGAGTGAAATGAGCAGAACCAGCAGAAAATTGCTCCTGGTTATGCTCATAATTCAATAAAAATTATAATCAGTAAAACTCCACTGAAAGATAAATAAGAAATTAATTAGAGACTGAATAATCTAATGCTGAAAAAAGGGATGGGTCAAAGAAAAAAATTACAGAAACAATCAATAATTTCATTAATGAGAATGAACCTGGGGAGACAACATATCAAAAATTATGGGATATAGCCAAAGCAATACTTAGGGAAAATTTTATAACTCTAATAGTTTACCTCAATAAGCTAGAGAAAGTGTACATCAATGAATTGGGCACGCAACTAAAAAAACTACAAAAAGAACAAATTAGAAATCTTCATTTAAAGACTAAATTGGAAATCCTAAAAATTATGAGAGAAATTAATTAATTGGCAGAAAGGGGGACCATTGAACCAATAAATAAGACTGTTAGTTTGTTTTATGAAAAAGCAAATAAAATAGACAGTGTTGGTTAATTTGAGTAAAAAAAAGGAAAGAAGAAAACCAAACAATCAGTATCAAAAATTGAAAAGATGAACTCACCACCAATGAAGAGAAAATTAAAGCAGTCATTAGGAGGTATTTTGCTTGATTATATGCCAATAAGTCTGGCAATCTTAGTGAAACAGATGAATATTTATAAAATATAAATTGCCTAGATTAGCAAAATCAGAAATAGAATCCTTAAATAATCCCATATCAGAAAAAGAAATGGAACAAGCCATCAATGAACTCCCTAATGAAAAGTCCTCAGGACCAGATGGATTCAAAAGTGAATTCCATCAAACATTTAAAGAACAATTAATCCCAATATTATGTGGATTATTTGGGAAAACAGGCATTGAAGGAATCCTACCAAATTCTTTTTTTAAAACTTCATTTTTTATTTATTTGTTTGTTTGTTTAGTTGTTTGTTTTTCTATAGTTACATGATTCATTTTCTTTCCCTCCCACTCCCATAGCCCAAGAGCAATTCCACTGGGTTTTACACGTGTCATTGTTCAAGACATATTTCCATATTATCAGTGTTTGCAATAGAGTGATCCTTTAGAGTCTATATACCCAATCATATCCCCAACAAACCACATGACCAAACATATGTTTTTGTTCTGTGTTTCTACTCCCACAGTTCTTTCTCTGGATGTGGATAGTGTTCTTTCTCATAAGTCCCTCAGAATTGCCCTGGATCACTGCATTGCTGCTAGCAGAGAAGTATGTTATGTTCAATTGTGCCACAGAGTATCAGTCTCTGTGTACAACATTTTCCTGGTTCTGCTTCTTTCACTCTGCATCAATTCCTAAAGGTATTCCAGTTCACATGGAATTCCTCTGGTTCATTATTCCTTTTAGCACAATAATATTCCATCACCAACAGATACTACAATTTGTTTTGCCATTTCCCAATCAAAAGGCAATCCCTCATTTTCCAATTTTTTGCCACCACAAAGAATGCGGCTATAAATATTTTTGTATATGTATTTTCCCTATTATCTCTTTGGGGTACAAACCCAACCGTGGTATATATGGCTGGATCAAAGGGCAGGCAGTCATTTAAAGCCCTTTGGACATAATTCCAAATTGCCTTCTAGAATGGTTGGATCAATTCATTTGGATGAAAGGGGCAAAAGATCTGGGAGATTTAGAAAATAAAAATAAATTTTAGCTTTTTCTCCTCTAATAGCAAGAAATAATGTTTTCCTTATTCCTTCCCTCTCTTCCCTCCTATTTAATAAGTCTTTCCTATGAACTTCTAAGGAACTAGAAATTATTATATAAAAGAACATAAAAAACAGAAGTGTGCATGTGTATGTGTCCTAGCATGATGTGGTATGGTATATTTTATGAATGACTGTATGTATGTGTATTAATGTTACTGAGTTGGGCCCAGGTTTAACTGAACAATAAAAATAATGAAAAAGGAGGCACATTGGAATCTGGGATTCCTGGTTTTTACTAAGTTAGCTTAAGGAATTAAAGGTGAAATTAAAGAACAAAAATTTGACTGTCACTTCTGAACTTACCAAGAGAATTATAAAGGCCAAAGTGTATTATGAGTAACAACCTAGCCACTAAAGTTATTAAAGAGGTTAACTAGAAATAGTGTAGGAAAGAAGTGCAGCCAGAAATTATCTAGCAAATGTCTCATAAGTGAGGATCGCTAATGACTTCTATTACCTTGGTAATATTTTACATGCAATGGAGGAGCAACTTGGCAAAGCATATCTTACATTAGAATAAGTTTGATATTCAATCAGACATTCATTCAATAAACATTCATTAAATACTGTATGCAGGGAAATCTTAACTACAGTGTTAGGAGGTAGTGATAATAAGACAAAAGGGAAAAAATTCTTCTCTCAAAAATCTCTTCATCTGGAAAGGGGAATACAAGATGTACACATTAAGTGTATATAAAATATATTTTAAAAGCTATTATATACACATATAGGCATGTCTATGTGTATGTATATAATGTATAAAATTGTATGCTTTCTCCCTCATTAGAATTTGAACTTTTTGAGGCTAGGATTTTATTTGCATTTTTCCTCAGATTCTCAATTTAGCACAGTGCCTAAAACTAACAAACATTTAATAAATCTTTTCCATGTTGCTGCTGATTGAAAAAATCAAATAATTAAACATACATTTGTTAAGTGCCTACAAAGTTTCAGGTCCTGTGCTAAATTCTGGGGATAGAAACCAGGAAAAAGATAGTCCCTACCCTCAAGTAGCTTACAACATGATGATAATCAAAAGGTGATTTTTTTTGAGAGGAGCACTAGCATGTGCAAAATTCATGAAAAAATTAGTGAAAATGTTGGTTATAGGACTGAATCTTGAAAACTAAGGAGAGAGATTAAATTGAAAAGTAAGTATATTTCTGGCATGGAAGACAGCCAATATAAAGGGACAGGGAGAGGAGATGGATTGTCATATAAGAATATTAAAAGATCAGTTTGGCTGGATCACTGTCTATGTGATGGGGACTAATATGCTAAAAGACTCCAAAAGTAGAATAGGACTAGAATAATGCAAATTTCAAAAAGATGATTTTATATTTACTCCTAGAGGTGAGAGTCTGCTTATTGAGTTAGGGTTCTATACTTGAGGAAAATCACTTTACGAAAGATGTCCTGGAGAAAGAGAAAGACTTGAAAGAAGGAGATTTATAGGCTATTTAAATACTCTAGACTAGAGGCTATAAGAGTGTAAGTAGGGCCAGTGTCAATGTGACTAAAGAGAATGGGATAGTTGTAAGAGGTTTTTAGAAATAGAAATAAGATTTGAATATAATCAGAGTTGAGGACATTACTTAAATGTTGTGCAACTGAATGATTTGAATGGTGCTAGTGTCACTGAAAAGAAAATGGAAATTCAAAAGAGGGGTGGTGTGGGATAAAGCAAAATAAGTTTAGTTTTAGATATGTTGAGTTCCATGTGAGTATAGAATTTCCAATTCAAAATGTCCATTAGGAAGTTGTTATTGTAATAGTGGAGTTCATGAAAGAAATTAAAACTGGAAATCCAGAAATGTGAGTGATCAGTATAGACATAATAATTAAACTTATGTGTTAGAAGAAGACCACCAAGAGATAGCCTGTGGAGGGAGAAGAAGAGTACAGAACCTTTGAGCATACCCATATTTAGGGGTGATGTTGTGGAAGATGTGCCCAGGAGAAGGTGGCTAACAGTGCTAAGTTTAGAGCTCTTACAGAGAAGTCAAGAAGATACCAAATAAGGTCAAATAAAAATCAAATAAGAATTGAGGAAAATCCATCAATTATTGCAGTTTAGAAATCATGTATGAATTAAACCATGGAGTTAAGATCAGAATCAGTACAATGATATTAAGTCATGTGATATTTTGCCATATATTTGAGTGACATGGACTTGAGAGGAAACTCTTCTTACACATAGTCATTTGAACAGGTTTATCCTCATTTCTATGTGTATGGTAGGTCTTTTTTTTTCTTTTAAAAATCCCTTACCTTCCATCTTAGAATCAATACTGTGTATTGCTTCTGAGACAGAAGAGTGATAAGGGTTAATATATAATTTATTTTATTATATATATATATTATTTATTATTATATATCTACTAATATATAATAATAAGGGATAGTGGAGGTTAAGTGACTTGGCCAGGGTCACTCAACTAGGAAGTGTCTGAGGCCAGATTTGAAACCAGGACTAGCCCTGATTCTCAGTCTACTGAGGCACCTAGTTACCCCCAGAGTTCAACTTTCAAGTGAATTGAATGCAAAATTCATTGATTTATTCTTTCTTTTATTAATGAAGTGGTAGAGAAATAAAATTTCCCTTCAGAACAAAGTTTTGGCATGTTTAATTTTGTTGACTTTTTCTTTGGAATGAAATTTTCTATTGTTTCTAAAATTTTTTTGAACCATCAGTTCTTTAGAATTGTGATATTTAATCATCAATTATTTTAAAATTATTTTGAGTCCTTTATTAAATATTATTTTTATTGCAAAGTGTTGAGAACTGGAGAGGTTCATTGGTTTTCCTATGGTTATAGAGCTAATAAGTATCCAGTCCACCACTGAACTTCCTAACTAGATAGATTTTACCCAGATGTAATTAATAGAACCTGGTAAAATTTAAATTAATATCCAGTAACTCCAAGTATTTTATTTGATAAGATTTATTAATAATCACTTGAAGTAGAAGAAATAAAAGAACAAAATACAGAACTTAAGTATTACTATGTGAATAAACTTCTCCTGCCTGGCTCTCCCCCAACTTCCACAAACCACATTCTTGGGGGAAAAAAGAGTGAGGGCAGAGCTACATAAAACTTCTATCTTCCCTATGTTAGTAGGTTAGCTTAAATACGCAAATGGGATGCTGGGAAAGAGAGTCCCTGGGGACAAAATTCTAATTACACAATCCCTTCTATGATTCCATTGGGAAATGAGCTTGTAGTAATCTCCCAGATTTACATGTTTAGTTTTCCCAATGAATCAGTACACATAACCAACTTATATCTCTAAAGATCTTTAACAAGAAGTACATACAATATTGCACTTCCTAAGAGGAAATTACAATCATTTGGGGATAAGAGGGAAAAAAAAGAGAAAGAGATCAAAACCAATGATTGCTAGGCCCATTGACAAAAAGCCACTTAGGGGGCAATCCCCTTTGGCATAACAGTATACATTCAAAATAAATGTGTTCAATCCTCCCAACAGTTCAATGTACCACTTCCCAAAGTTCATTCTGGATCTTTTGGTGCAATGTGGGGTTTCTGCAGGCATCTTCATGGCACCTTCTCCAAACAGTTCACTTTTTTGATTCGGGGAGGTAGCAAGTTTCTTATCCAAAAATTACTCTCAAAAGAATTTAAATTTTGCATTATAGGATAATAATACAAAAGTAATAAAGAGGGAAAACTTGGAGATCTCACCAAGGTGAAAAACATGGGGGACTCATTGAACAGTGGTGCCATAGACAGAAATAATAAAGTCAGAATGAAGAAAAGGCATGGGGGCAAGACAAATCTTTTTTTTGAACAGGTTTAGTGTGATATATAAGTGAGGCATACTGAAGAAATATTCTCTACCAGGTAACTAAAAAGAGGGTTTAGAATTCAGAGGAGAAGCCTCCTTGTATCTGGGAGTCATCCACATAGAGATTACAGTTTGAAAGAGATTTTCCAAAAGAGAAAATACAGAAAGAGAAGAGAAGAGGTCCAAGAACAGACCTGAGAGGAAAACTCACATTAAAATGTTAGAAAAAGAATGAGAAGAATTAGACATAAAAGAGAAAGAAGAGAAATTTTTAGAAAATTACAAAAGAACAACAACAAAAAAAAAAACAACAGGAGAGAACAATGCCACTGAATCTAAGGGAAATTAAGTTGTATATTAAGATATTAGAATATACAGAATTAAAAAGTACAGAAACATTTAGAAGATGAAAATTTAAAGGGCCACATGCCTTGGAGAATAGAGTTCACTTGTGACCTTAGGAAGGAATTAAAACTTAAGTGTTTGGGATAAAAGTTTTATTGTAAGAACTTAAGAGAAAGTAAAGACATTGTGAGTAGAGAATATTTTAAATAAAGTTGGGAAATGAATGGAAAGGGAGTTATGGGACTGTAGCTAGATAAGTTAGAAAGGTCAAGAGAAATATATATTATATGTATAATATAACTATATATACATATGTATGTGCATACATATAAAATATATATATATA
>NC_058132.1:469842422-469858691 GCF_016433145.1 Gracilinanus agilis | reverse complement strand
AGGAGAGGAAACATATAAGATAAACAATTGCTTGAATGCATGGGCTGAGGCAGACATGAATGGAAAATAGACCCTGAACAAGGACACATGTTACAACCAGTGGAAATGTGCGTTGTCCATGGGTGGGGGGAAGAGCGGGGGGTGAAGGGGAAAGTAGGTGCATAAAGTATGTAAACAGATTAAAAACGAAATGAATAAATGTCTAATAAAAAAACGTGTAGAATAAATTTAAAGTGGGAAGAGACTTCAGGTAGAATGTCATGTAAGAGTATATTTAACAGCATAGAGAAAAGACACTGAAATCCTGAACTTCAGTAATGTCAATCTGGGGCATAGGACAGAGGCAAGGGATATTGCAGAAGCAGGTATGATATAACTTTCATGTAAATCAGAATAGCTAAGGGGAATAAAAGAAAGAAGTTAACTGGTTTTGTGATAGACTACTAAGATGAAAGTAGTTCAACTGACAGAAATGAGGAGGTCAGAGGAATAGGTTTAGTAGGGAAATGAAGGGTAAGATTTGGGCATGTTCACTTTGAAGTGTCAGAGAACATCCAGGCAAAGATATCTAGTATATGGTTGAAAATATGTATATGTATATGTATATATATATATATATATATATATATATATATATATATATATATATATATAGCTTGGGAGAGAGGTGACATTTGGGGATCATAGACTAAGGTCATAAACATTGAAGAAACAAATTTGGCTGTTATATTGGGTAGAAAATAATCCAACACTAGCTCTAGAATCAGAAGGTCTGGGTTAAAATTCTTCTCATATTTACTAACTACCAGACCTTGGGCACATCACTTGGACTACTTGAGCCACAGTTTCTTCATCTATAGAATGAAGAAGTTGGATGATAGTATCAGAGGAAGCTTCAACTTCTGGATTTATTTTCCACAATCTCATCATGCTTATGGGAAGAAAATATAGCCGGGAAGAGAAGAGCACTTTGGAAATGAACAAATAGTGGGAAAAATAAAAATCAGTCATATCGATACAAAAAGCAGTCAGGCCAAAGAGTTAGAAGAAGAAGGAAATGGTTAGCAGTGTCAGATATAATAGAGAAACTAGGGAGATTTGGGATAGGTATATGCCATTGATGACTAAAATGAATAGATAATTGGTAAGTTTCAGAGTAAAAAAGAATAGAAAAAGAATACTACCAAAACAACAACAAATGGATATTGTAGGAACTAAAATCAGACTGGAAGTTGTTGAAAAAAGAGGTAATGAGGAAGTCAAGAAATTATTCTTTTAAGAAGGTTGGCAAGTTACAGTAAGAAGAAAGAGGGGACAAGATAAATTATGCTAGAACCCATCATTTATTACCTTTTTTGACTTTTTTTTTATCATTTCTGTCAATAGATACAATTTTTGTTATATAAGAACTCTCTTACCATGAAAATTAAACCTGATGACTTACAAAATGCTTTAGTATTTCAACTTCATATGCAGTTACTTGTTCAACTAACAAAGATCTCAATTCCTTTATAACTTAATCTTCAAAGGTTTCTATGGCTAGAAAACTCATTATTTCAAGCTGCCTAGTGATGAAATTCCCCAAACAAAGTGAGGCTTGTCTTCCTACGACAGATACTATCTATTGCTGGATCCAACATCCAAAGTTTTTTGATGTGTAGGACCTGTCAGAGCCTCTATTATGGTAATCTTTAAGAAGTCAGGGTCATCTCCACATCATATTGAAGACTGATAGTAGGATTTTAATGGAGATCTAATGGAATTATAATTAAAACTGAAGTCTTTGCAACATGCTAAACTAGAGGATTTGCCAGGACTTTTATTTTATTCTAGGCTATGGCAATGTCTGAGCTTAGAAAAGTTACTTAATCTCCATTTTCCTCATGGGTAAAATGAGAAATTGTACTAAATAATCACTAAATTGCCCTTAAGTCCTAAAATTTCTATTACTTTAACTTTCTGTCTGTCTGTCTGTCTCTCTGTTTCTCTCTCTCATATCCAACTAGGTTATCAAGTGTATTTAAATAATCTTGCTCTTTGACTTTTATTGTCCCCCAGGCCCTCTACTCCTCCACTTATATCAGACCAGAATGGATTCAGGTTAACAGTAACAAGATGAAAATTGTTTTGATTTTGAATATACGCTAGCAAAACCAATTTAGAGATAATACAATGAAGTCTTAATGGTGCTATTTTCTAAAATCCAGCATTTGGTTACTGATTTTGCAAAGAAAAGCAACATACTTAAACTCCCTTTAGTCTTTCTTTAAATTGTATCTATATGATATAATGGCAAAAAGAGTGCCCAGTTGTTAGAATTTGGTTTAGGAATTTAATTTGGGACATAGTTCTGAAAGTAAGTCTTTGCCAATTAAAAAAAAGCCACAAACTAGGGCACAGGCTAATAACCAATAAAAATGATTTAAAAGCACTTTGGAAATGGGCACTGCTAAATCTATGCTGTCCAATGATGGTAATAGCAGTACTTATCAGACAGCTGTTTCCAATATTAATAAAAAGTGCTCACTCAATAATGTAACAATATGTGGTGCTTTTAGTATGGGCCACATTTCTAAATTATAATCCCATTTCTTAAAATTGCATAATAGCATGAACTTCATTAGGTGGAAAATATAAGAAATATGAAAAACTAAAGATTATCCATGGTTCAGAAGTTTATAAAAAAAAACTATTCCCACTTTTTCCAACATTTTAATTTTATTGTTATTTGAATAATATATACTGTTTTATTTTAATATCATCTAATTACTATTTATAGATGTTACCCATACATCTGTATGGCATTTTAGTACATATAAAGAAGTAAGAAACATGCTAATCTGGCTATTAAGATACTTTTGATTCCTACAGTCTTAGGTAAATTAATTACCTGCCAAATCTTGAACAAATGATAGGATTATGTTATCCTAGACTTAGAGCTGGAAGGGATTTTAGAAGTCATCAACTCCATCCTCCTCATTTTATATATCAAGAAACTGAAGTTCACATAAATAACGTCTAATATTATACAGATAGCAAATATCTGGGAGAGCATTAAAATCTAGGTCTTCCTGATTCAATGTCTAGAAATCTAGAAACTGTCAGATTTTATTTACTTCAACTACAAAAAAAAATCATAGAGGTTGGGTAACATAATCCCCAAGACCCTATCTAATTGAAATGTTCCATGATTTTGGAACCTGGATTTGTATGAGCAAATTTTAGAAAACTCAATTGACTCATGAATAAACAATAAAAAATTGATTTGAAAAAAAAAAAACATGCTCAGTCTATATTTCCCAAGTGTCTCAGTTTTTTTATTCTTATTTAAGTTTATGATATTGAAAGTAACAACTGACACCCACTCTCTCTACTTGAATTCTATAAGTATTTATGAAGGATTCAAAAATCCATAGCAAAATGACAATTGTTGTAAGGTGACCAATGACCTCTTATATGGTCTTCAGATGTCCCTCTATAGCCTGTTAGTTTCATATGAGTAGAATTTCAGGGCTGGACAGATCAGTGATCTCTGGATAAGTGACTCCTCTTGGTTTCTGGAGAAACTAAATTCTTAAGTGTTCATCCATACTATGATTATTTGCTGATCCTTTGCATTTTCAACTGAATGACCTCATCTGGGTAAATCCAGATTATCAAGAAATAAAGTACTTAAATAGGATTACCCACATTGGACAAAACAAATATTTAAAATTTAAAAGAAGAGGAGCAACAGAATGTGTGTGATAGGCATGGAGGTCAAAAACAAGTTCATCTAGCCAATGCATCATGCAACAAACTAATGCTGCTTATTCTTTCAGCAAGGATTTCCAACTATGTGTTAGGCATAGGAAAAAACGCAAAGTTTAGATGACATAGACTAGGTTATCATGATACTTTTAGTCTAGAAGAGAAAGAAAGTGCAAATATATGAATGGGATTATCTCATTGGAGAAAATTAATATTGTTATAAGGAGTTTTATTTAATTTCACTCTGTCCAGAGTTTTTATGTAATAGCAGAAGTTACTTAATGTCACTCTGTCTCTTTAGAGACTGGTTTTCTGTTATAATCTCATGATTTTCCTTTTCGGTTTGGTCTATCCTGTTTTCCAGCTGTTTAATTTTGGTTTCCAATTGGGAGTTTTTAACTTTTTAGGTTAACTTTAAGTCTTTTAACCTGTTAATTTCCTTTTGAGCTATTTCCCACTTTTCTCACCAAATCTCTTCCTTATTTCTCTTGATCTCAGATTTGAACTCTTCAAGAGCTTATGACCAATTTTCATTTTTTTGGGAAGGTTTGGATATGATTACTTGTTTGTTCTCCTCTGCTGTTTGCTCTGTTGTATGGATTTTTTCTGTGTTAAAGTTCTCAAGTGTTAAAGATTTCTTCTTGATCTTTCTCTTTTGGAGTTTTTGTGATTGGCTTGCCATTGTTAACTGCATGCCCTCTCAGGTTTATCCTCATGCCCAGGGTCTGTCTGTGCTCTTTTTTGTTGTTGTTGTTGTTTTTTCATTTTTTTTCTTTTCCTTCTCTTCTTTTTTTGTCTGTGCTCTTTAGGCTCCTGAAGTCTCAGGTCTAGTTGTTCTCAGGGTCAAGTCTTCTGGTGGTTCCCCTTGCTTGCTCCTCTGCCCAAAGCTCCTTTAACAGTCTCAGGGTGCTGCCCTGGGTCCCCACCCAAGGTCCGTGCCTGGGCTCAGGGTCCACCTCCAAGCTTGCATCCATGCCTGCATCTGCACCTGCGCTCAAGGTCTATGTTCAAAGTCTGGTTCTTTAGCCTCTTGGGGTCTTAAGTCTTGCTGCTCTCAGGAGCAGGACCTGGTGATCTCAGGTAGTTTCCAAGAACTTAATGGATGCCCCAAACTTGCTCTAACTCTTGTGTGCTGGCTTTGGCACTGTAGGTGGTATGGGGGGGAGGGGGTTGCTCACCTCGTATTTTAGTGAGAGCTATTTCACCCCCTTATCGCATGGAAATGCCCCAATCCCACATACCTTCAATGCTGCGCCCTGTTGTGGGGTCCCTTCATTCATCTGGATTTGTTTTTATGTCCTCTCAAGGAGTCCTATGTGTATGGGTTAGGAGAGGTTAAGTAGCTGCTTTTTACTTTGCCACCATCTTAACCTAGAAGTTCACTCTGTCTCTTTTAAGAACAGAAGTGTTCTAAATCTCATACTGTCTCTTTAAGAGTACTTTTTATAAGGACAGATTTTCAGTTAAGAGATTCCACTCCATTTTCTCTATCCTACAGAGCAGGGTTCTGGAGATTTCAGTGTCGTGCTCTCTGGCAAGATCTGACAGTTACTTTGAGAGTTTGAGATATAAATATCAATTGAGAAAGAGTCTAGTTACTGAGGGGTTTTTCCTTCTCAGTACTTTGAGGGAGAAAGGTCTAACTCTGCAGCCTTTTCTCCATAGCACTTTGAGAGCAGCTGCAGAATTGTTTGTGTCTATGTAGGACAGGCAGTTTCAACTGACAGTTAATGGAAGAATTACTTTAAGAGTTTGTCACTGATAAATGTTCATCAATCAGTTAGTTAAGATAGATAGTGAAATTAATATTAGTTAGAGAGAGTAGTTTTTAGTTAGGCCTGCTTTGCCAGGCAAGAAGATCCTGCCAAGAAAGGCAGTTAGAAATAGGGTACTTTAGAGATTTTAGTATAAGATTTGGGTTTTAAGATTTAGTATAAGATTAAGAGATAAACTAGCCTTTTCCTACCTCCTATTTCTTATCCCTACCTCTCCTCCAAATATATAAGGATGCTGGTTTACCAAACTGCTCTCAGTAACTTTCATCAACCTCCACCAATAATATTTACCCTATAACAGCTTGGCTATAAATATTTATTAGCTATAACAGCTTGGCAAGTTACGAGGATTTTTAATAACCTACAATCTTATAATTTAGCAGTCAGCAAAAAGCAAGGAATAACCATGATACTTGATACTGTGGTTCAAATAATTCAAGAAAAGGTACCATCATACGTCCAATAGCTACCATTGCCAAGAACCTTCAGTGGTTCTTGTGTTTACATCTTACTGTTTTAAACATCCTGCAAGTACTAGGGTTCTTTGGATTTTTTATTTTAACTGCATTACTTCAGGGGGTACCATCTGTACCTAATAGATAGCCAAATTATAACAAGAAAGAAGAAACAACTAAAAAGGAATCAAACTGAAATGAGGTTAGTATATCTAGAGGAGTTTATCATACAATTAAATGAAACTATCTCAAAACAAAATGAGGTTATGACCAAATTTATTAAACCTGACTCTCATACTGCCTCTTCCACTGCTTCTACCACTGCTAACTGCTAACAAAACAACCACTGCTGATACTGATTCCACCAAGATAACTAAATTGAAAACACAGAAAAAGAATTATAATACCATATTCCCTCTTCAAGGAGTGCTAACTTTTAACCCAAAAAATGAATTAGTAACCAGTAGGCACCACAGACCATTTACCCCATGAGATATATGGAGGGCTTTAAGCACAATATTCCTTCCTTTGAGGAAGAGCCAATATCAGTCAAAAAAAGATAGAAACCATCCGGAAGCAGTTTGATCCAACCTGGATCGATTTTGAATACTTATTGGACAAATTATTAACAAAAAAAGAAAAAAAGAAAGTCATTAGTATTAGCAACAAGGCTTGGGGCACTGTTCACTGGCCTCAGACTGACCCTCATTGGAACTTGAACTTTCCTCATGACTACGAAAGATTATACAAAGTTAGAGAGGCAGTTATTACAGCAATGAGATGGTGTTTGGATAGACCAGGAACATGGAATAAATTTGAGAAAGTAAAGCAGAAAATAGGAGAGAATACATTGATATTTATGGAAAGACTAATAGAATTAGGAGAAAGATATATTGATTTAGACATGAGAGAGAGAGAGAGAGAGAGAGAGAGAGAGAGAGAGAGAGAGAGAGAGAGAGAGATCAGACACCCCAAACAACAATTTGTTAAGAATTGTTGCTATGTAGTTAAGAATTATTTTCAAATAAAATGTCCTATTTGGATGAACATGGACTTAAATGAATTGCAAAGAGTAGCTATGTACTTTTATAATGGATATAAAAATCACAACAATAACATAATGTGTGTCATAAGAATGAGGTTGCAAACAAGTTCATCTGTATAATAAAAAACAATGTTTATGCATTCAACAAACACCTTATTTAGCTCCTACTAATAGGAGTTTTATGCATAATAGAAAATGAAAAGTTTAAATGACATTGTCTCTGCCCTCATGGCACTTAGAGTCTAGAAGATGCATAAAAGACATAAATTGTTAAGTATAATGAATAATATTACCTAAGTCCATCAAAGAGTTTATTTTTAACAAAATTCTATGTTAAGACCAAGAGAAGGAGTGTTTAGTGATGTAAGAAACCAAAAAAGACTTCCTGAAGTAGAAGACATTTGACATGTTCTTTAATAGAGAGAAACACACAGAATTACATAATTTCAGAGTCCAAAAATGGCTTTCTATTTCAATCCATAACAAAAGAATTATTTACCATTTGTAACATAGTCCAAGTGGCCATCCCATCTTAGCTTGTACAATCACAATTTAAAGCAATTCTTTTTTCCATTGTTAAGGAGCTCTTCATTTTAGGAATTTTTTTTTACATTAACCTTACATTTGTTTCTTTATCCACCAATTATTCCTAGTTCAACCCTCAGGGGCCAAACAGAAAAACCCCACTCCTACTTCCACATGACAATCTTTAAAATATCTGGTCAGTTACCATGTTTTAAGTTTGTTTTTTTTTCCCTACCTTAAGCTAACCATCTCCATATCATTAGACCAATCCTCATATGGAGAAAACTTGCTGCCCCTTACCACCCTGATTACCTTCCTATAAATTCTCCATTTCATCTATATCTTTTTAAAATGCAGTTTATAGAACTAAACATTATATTCTTCATGTGGTCTGACTAGAGCAGGATTCAAATAGGACTATCACCTCCCTATTGCTAGAAGCTAGTATATTTAGTTCAAGCTGAGATCATGTTAGTTTGTTTTGCTGCCATATCCCAATGCTGACTCATTGTACTGATTAAAATCCTCAGATTTATTTTCCCAAATGATGTCTAACTGTGCTTCCTGCAAATTTGACTTTTGAAAATGACTTCTGAACCCAAGTATAAAACTTTATTATTATCCCTGTTGAATATCATCTTATTAGATATAACCTAACGGTTTAACCTGAAGAGGTCTACTTGTATCCTAACTCAGTTACCCACAGTGTCAGTCATTCCTGTCAGATTTCTTTCATTTGTAAATTTGATAAATATTCCATTTATGTTTTTATCCAACCTACCAATAAAAATGTAACAGTGTCAAGCACTGATTTTTTGTGTACTCCACTAGAGACCTCTCTCCAAGGACATAGAAACATCAATGTCTATTCTGATTCTGGTTCTTCAATCACTTTATAATCCATCTAGTTCCTCTATCATTATGCAGACATCTTTCTATTTTTTCCATAAGATAAACACGGGAGACTTTACCAAATGCTTGGCTACAGTTATGTTAACCTACATCTATGACATTTTCTTTATCTACCTGTTTAGTAGCCCTGTCAAAAAAAGGAATAAGGTTAGGCTAGCTTGATCTATTTTGATGAAAAAATGGTGATTCTCTGGAATTGCAACTTCCTTTTCTAGATATTCACCAACAATGTCTTTAGTGAAAATTTCTAGAATTTCTCTAAGAATCAAAATCAATTTTGCTGGACTACAGTTTTCAAATTCTAGTGTTTTTTTTCCTTTTTTGAAAATCCGGATTAAGATTAGTCTACTATTTCTGAGACTTATACTTCATTTTTTAAGATCTTTCATGACATCGATTGGCTAATTAATCAAATCTATAGGTTCTTTCAGTTTGTCAAGATAAATTCATCTGGGGCAGGTGATTTGAATTCACCAAGGGCATGTAGGTTCTCTCTTGCTATCTCCTTACCAATCCTGGGTATCAGCTATCTACTAGACACCTTTGTTCTGACCTTTCCTATCCAAAGGTCATTAAAAGAGACAAAAGAAGCAAAATACGAATTGAGCAGCTCTTGTTTCTCTCCATCATCAGTTAACATACTACTCTTTCTTAAATGTTGTTATTCTGTATGATGTCTTAGTGTTTTGAGTAGGAAATTTTCTCCTTCCCTTTCAGTTTAATTATTTTTTTCACAGACATTTGGCAAATATATTCTCATCAACCATGTTATATAACAGCCATCGCTGGCCAGGAGACTGTGATAGCTATATTTTAAACTGAGATGCAATTCTCATTCTCAGACACTAACTTCTTAACCAGCCAGTCACTCCCTAACTCAATATATATTACTTCATTAAAGTTAATATTATTTTGAAGATTGTTTAATACCCAATATACTCATTTTCTCCTAATAATTACCATAAGTTGCAGAATTGAATGGATATTTTATATGCAATGTATTGAGAAGGATATTGTCTTTTTTTCATTGATTTTCATATTTTTAGCTCAGCGACCAGTCAAAATGTTATTTTGATATTTTTAAATGTCAGCAATGTACCCTGAACCTGGCATCATGCGGGATTGTACTTTCCATTAACAATATATTTTCTAATGGAAAATATGTGCATTTTAGGAATTAAGCCCTTGGGAATATTGTGCATCTGTTAAAAATACATAGGCAGCTGTTCCCATGTAAGATATAGAGATTCCAGCTTTTAAATTAGGTTCTGAATGCTTTCTTCTGAACACAAATTATAAAAGTATAACTACCAATTGGTTCCTGAATCAGTATCCCACTCTATGTTAACAACCTGTGTTATCACTAATCTCTATTTGTTTTATTCACCCCTTCCCAGTCCTTTTCTGTCAAAGAGAGTACAACAATTAGTGTCAGCAATGTTCCTATAGTTTAAAGTAGCTTAGAAATGCACATTTGGGAAAAGAATTACTGGAAGAAGGCTAAAGATCAGATGGAAGATGGAAGGAGGGGGTCTACTTTGATAGGCAATGGTGACAGGAAGAAAAAGGAGACCATTGTTTTTAATAGCCATTTAATATAAATGTTTGTTTCAGAATAGAAAATAGAGCCTCCTTTCCCCTCCCTTCTAGCTAAATTCATTACATATATATATAATCTATCTGCTGTCTTTTTTATACAATTAATGCATTGTGCTTTATAAACCTTACATAACTATATAACTCTGAGATATTAGTTTTACTATGTGTGTTAATATTACTAAATGTTGCATTGTCAGCATTCTCACCATGAGAAAAGTCATCAATATATAATTCAATTCAATTCAAAAAACATTTGTCAAATACTTGCCATGTGCAAGACAAACTCATATTCCTTCTGATCTCTCATTTTTGAGTCAAATTTCTCTCAATGTAATAACTAAACTTGATGAATTATATTTACATTCTCCTTCCATTAGAGGTTTATAAAAGTGACATTTGGGAACATGTAATATTTGAGAAGGGAAATTTTTCTCTTTTGTCAAAGATAGTTAAAAATATTTTGATCTGTTTAATTATTGAGAACTGCCTCTTATCTGGAAGGACTATGTCCAAGTAATTCTTTTGATAAGTTGTATAACTCTAGACAAATAAATTAACCTTTCGATGTTCTAGGAATTGTCTAAGATCTTTTTGTATTACAAAAAAAGTAAAGACCTGCCCTAGGAGTGAGAATTTTCTCTACTGGAAGTTCCCTAAGGTAATGAAATCACAGGCCTAATCTCTACCCCCTTTTCAGAAAATCCTTTATGAATTCAGAATTTTGCTTAAAAGTTGATGTGACTACATTTGTCACTGACTCAAAGTAATGAAATTCTTTCCATGATTTATAAAATACATTCTACTTTTAACTATTTTCCCATGACCTTCATATATACAACATGCACATATTTCATATCATATAACATTTAAATATAATACATAAAATTATACCTAATATATATGATTCTTTTAAAGGAACTTTATGTCTTTTCAGAGCTTTTTAGTTCAATTAATAGTATTATTAATATGTAGAAATACATTCCTTTAAAAATAAACATGCCTTGGGGGCAGCTGGGTAGCTCAGTGGATTGAGAGCCGGGCCTAGAGACTGAAGGTCCTAGTTTCAAATCTGGCCTCAGACACTTCCCAGCTGTGTGACCCTGGGCAGGTCACTTGACCCCCATTGCCTACCCTTACCACTCTTCCACCTATAAGTCAATGCACAGAGGTTAAGGGTTTAAAATAAAAAAAATAAATAAATAAACATGCCTTTCTTCAGGGCCAGATATGTCTTGGATGATTGCAAAGAATGTTTGAGTGCTGGTGATGAAAAAATAAAACAAACATCAAGGGATTTGGAAAGAAGTATTAATAATGTGAATACAGAAGTATGTCTGATTCAGTTAAATAGTAAAGGGTCACGATAATTACAGATTCATTGTTATACTGGGAGTAAATCAGGGAAACTAGTAGAACGTGTCTTAAACATTTGGAGGTTAAGAACTTGGATTGGTTGACTTTGAAATTTAAAGAAAGTTGAAAAGAATTTTGTTTAATCTTTATTTGGAAAGTTAGGAAAGGAAATGGATTTGAGTGCCATGGCCATCCTGAAATGAGCAAATATCTGTATATAGACCATAACAAATATATATCAATACAGAAGTATTCACCTGAAAAAAAAGTGACTTTATGTGTCAATTATAGTTAGTTTATTGTGGTGATCCTCAAAGATAGCACTCAGATACTTTGTTTATAGAATTTCAAAGTCAGATTAGGTAAGAGTCTTAATAAAGGAACATAATTGCACATTTTTAAAGATCTTAATTTATAAGTCTGTCTTGAGTGTTAAGAGAAAGATTTATAAATCAAAACTTTGTGCTTAAGATTTATCGTTGTGATTGAAATACCTGTGGTAGACTTTTAAAATGTATTTTCTTGACTTCTGAAACCTGACTTATGAATGCTTAGCTGAAGCTGATATTTAAGATAATGACTTCCAAATAAAAAGTTAAGCTGGATTTATTATTCAATTTTATAAATTGGGCACAAGATATATCGTTTAGATTCCCAAAAGCAGTGATTTATATATACTTTCTTAAATCAAAAGTAGAACAAGTATCTACAAAGTCCATCTTTCTCTTAATGTAGTCAATTGCTGGGTAAATACTTTATGCTTTTTAATCCATTTCATATTCATAATTAGGAGTCATTATTTCAAGAAATATCTGTCAATTTGTAGTTATCCTGAAAAGTTGCATTTGATGTAAATCTGGGAGTCTTCCTGCATATTAATAATTGTAGTAGAAAACTAATGGAATCACTCTTGAGAAGCAGTGAAAAGCAATATAAAGGCATGGAATTCAATGTAATAAAATAGTTAAAATAAATTACTCAATGTTGTTGCCAAATTATTAAAGTTAAAAGTATATATACTTCTTTTCTTTAAACAATTGGTAAACCAGAAAAGTTTAATGTAGTTTGTACTACCACTCTCAATCATTTTATTTAGTCAGCTTTGCTTAATGGTTCCAAAAAATTATTAGGAGATGTCTGAGTATTGGGACATATACTGGGAATTGTCTATGCAACCAAAAACAGTTATAAATTTTAAAAAATGGAAACTGAAAGAATATGAATTTTTTAAGAGGAATCCTGTTTTCATTACTGATACAGACTAGGCCTATGATTGAAGTGATATGTGGATCTTCCAGGTGAGGACATTTTCTATTGATGCACATTGGCACCTTGTCTATCACTTATAATCTTAAAGATTTGTCTAGAACAGTGATGTCAAACAATTACAAAGAGACTTTTGCAGGTCATACATTGATTTAGAAAACCATAAATGAACATCATATGTATTTTATTGTATTTTTATTTACTTTTTAAACATTTTTCTTATAAATATTGACTTGTGTAATGAGGGTTTTTTTTTAATTTTTTTTAACACTTAACTTCTGTGTATTGGCTCCTAGGTGGAAGCATGAGTAAGGGTGGGCAATGGGGGTCAAGTGACTTGCCCAGGGTCACACAGCTGGGAAGTATCTGAGGCCAGATTTGAACCTAGGACCTCCTGTCTCTAGGCCTGGCTCTCAATCCACTGAGCTACCCAGCTGCCCTGTAATGAGGGTTTATGACTGAATCTGTAATAGAGGTTGGTAAAGCTGTAAAGTTGTCAGGAAGCTAATATGGAATAACCACAAGCTGTAGACTGGATGTACTGGATGTAGGAATGACAAATACCCAGTACCTAAGCCAGCCAAGGGATTGATGTAATTTCCCTTGGTAAGGACTAATCCCCTTTAAGATGATCTCCCTTCAGCCTCTGTCCTGACTGAGCAAGTAACTCCTATTGGTTGGTAGTGAGATTATACAGGAAGAGATGTATGGTGCTTCCTGACTAAACAGTAATGGAGTTACTCTGTCTCCCTCTTAGAATCTTGAACAGCAGTCACTATTTAGATCTAAGATGAAGATAGGGCACACTAGTTCTTAAATTAATTAAGGATTTATTGAATAAGTTGGTTAGGGAAAATGTATTGGAGAGTGGGTTAGGAAAACTGTGAAACTAGTCTTTTACTGCCTTCTATATCTAAGTTCAGGATGTTGATGAACTCCTTGCTATGATCTTCAGCTGTCCTAAGGGACCAGCCCTGGGACAGAAATAAAATGATCTCTTGATGGTAAATATAAAACAGTCTCTTGGTAGGAATAATTGGTATATCAGATTGATGTTCCTATTTGGTCAGCAATGATCTTCAAAAACCAGCCTGGCCTAGGAAACTAAAATCCTACATTCCACCTCCCTCGACCACCTAGTTCCCACCCCAAGGGGTAGAAGTGAAGGTGAGAAGAGAAGTAGGGAAAAGAACCCAGCCCTGGGTCTCCAGGGCTTTATATAGCCTGGGTCCAGCTGCCAGTTGGTACTTGCCCTATGGTTCATGCCACGGTCAACATTCCAACCAGGGCAACTGACAGGTTGCCCCAAGAAAATATGGCAATATTATTTCTATATTAGACTTGGCTCTCTATATATTTGAGATATGAAGACTTTGTCAGAGACACTTGCTATAAATTGTTTCCCAGTTTTTGTTTCCCACCTAATCTTGGTTGCCTTGGTTTTGTTTGTGAAAAAGCCAAACCCTTTTTAATTTAATATATTCAAAGTTATCTATTTTATATCTTATAATATTCTCTATGTCTTATTTGGACCTAAATTCTTCTCTTATCCACAGTTCTAATAGGTAAACTATTCTTTGCTCGTCTAATTTGTTTATGGTTTCATCATTTATTTCTAAATCATGGTACCATTTTGCCTTTACTTTGGTATATTGTATGAGGTGTTGGTCTGTGCCTAGTTTCTGCAATATTATTTTGCAGTTTTCCCACCAGTTTTTTCAAATAATGAGATCTCCTTCCAAAAAATGTGGGTCTTTGGGTTTAGTCAAATGCTAGATTAGTACAGTAACTACTAGTAAATATTGAGTGCCTAATCTAATCCACTGATCCATCACAAGGTATATATCAACTACATACACCATGCTATGTCTACTTCCCACTTGCATTCTCAACTTCAAAATCCTTCTGCGAAAATCATAATAACAGTATCTTATACTTGTAGAACGGTTTTATATTACTTTCGTATGAATCATATAATTTAATTCTCAAAAAATAATGAAGTACTTAGTATTCAGTTCAATTTAATGGGCACTTATTGAGCACTAAATGCATATGCAGTAGATCCTGAGGGAGATACTTCCATATGTCTTTGATTTCACCGAAGTGGATTTTCATACTATTGAACTCTACCCATGTCTTCTTGCAAATCCTTTAGATGGGGTTCCTCCATAGTTCTAGGGCCTTCTTCTAGTCTCTTGATGGAGGTTGTGAACTATCCTATATTATTCTTCATTCTTCCATGACTAGGCTATCTCCTTCCTAAGAATGTATTTCTGGTGGCATGCTTCTCCAGGGTGTTTTTTTTTTTTAATAACCCTTACCTTCCATCTTAGAATCAATACTGTGTATTGATTCCAAAGCAGAAGAGTGATAAGGGTTGGCAATGGAGGTTAAGTGACTTGCCCAGGGTCACACAGCTAGGAAGTATCTGAGGCCAGATTTGAACTCAGGACCTGCCCTCTCTGGGTCTGGCTCTTAATCCACTGAGCCACCCAGCTGCCTCCATGTTTTTCATTGATGGTAGTATTCAAGGAGGACTAGCATTTCTGGTGTGAGGACTTGAGCTGCTTGTCCACCTTTAGTGTCTACCTGTCCCCCAACTCTCCCCTGTGGCTCCAAGAAGCTATATCATATGCAGTGGCCACATCACCCCCCCAAAAAAAACTCATTTAAGTAGGTGGGTCAAACCAGATTGAGGGTAACTAAAAGGCCTTATACCTGTCAATGAGTTGGAGTTCTATCTTCCCCAAGCATGTGAAGGGTTCCTCAGTTGTACTGGCAGATGAGAACAATTTGTTCCACCGGCAATGAGGACAGTTGAAGCAGCGCCATGGAGTGTGTAGAGCTTGGTCAGGCATCCAAAATGTCTAGATCACCCACTTCATCCTGGCCCCTTACCAGTATCTTGACTTTTGTCCTACTCCTAGAGTTTCATGACTGTGGAGGAGAGCAACTCTGCCTCACTTAAATCAAATTCATGCCCAAGTCAAGACTCATGATTTAAGTTTTCCTTTTTAAAAATGAAGGACAAAACAATGTTACAGTTATATGATGTACATGAAGGTCTCCCTTAATTTTGTGTAGACTGTTGTATAACTTGTATTCACATAGCATAAGATAATTGTTTAAAAATGGGCATTTGTTTTAGGAAGAATCTTGAAGATAATTAAAAGCACTGCATCATTTCTGAAAGACAACATAGTTCATTCATTTCCTTTTCAATTTAAGATCCAGCTCATTGTCTATTCACTGTCTGTCCAAGACATATACATTAAGTAGATGAGCCCCATATCTATGGTCCTGCATATCACATTCAGGCATTTGTTTATTTATTTGTTTGTTTGTTTGTTTTTATTTTTACTCTGAGATTAGTCTGAATTCTTTTGTGTTATTTTATACTTCATTCAAGTGGCTTTGAACTACATGAAGGTTTCATTAAAACAGTAAAGTGTGCAAGTGGGAACATATAGAAGACTTCAGCATCTATAGAGATGTTTTATATATATATAAAATATATACACACACACATATATATATATATATATACATATATATATATATATACATATATATATATATATATATATAT
>NC_058132.1:469833551-469842228 GCF_016433145.1 Gracilinanus agilis | reverse complement strand
AAGTTATCAATTTCCAAATTTCATTTAGGTAGTGTTACTAGCTCTGGGAGCTTGAAGTTCATTCAATGATTGACAGATAAGTCAGTTGGATAGAATGTTCCCAGAGAGGCAGGAGAGAGGCAGGAGAGAGGGCAGTTGAGAACCCTGGGAGAAGTTCTGGGTCTTTTACCTGTCCTGAGGCTAGAGATCGGTGTGGATCCTGGTCTTGGAGTGAGAGAGTTGCAAACACTACTCTGCAAAGCTCTTCCTGTCCTTCATATACCGTTATCAACCTGTACTTGACCACCACCTCGGTGACTACTGCCTCTAGATATTAGGAGTTTCATCATCTAGCTATCTAGGCTTCCCAGGGCCCAGGATGGATCCAGGGAGTGGGCAGGAGATGAAGAAGAGGGTGGAAAGGGTGGATATATCTCAACTGTTAAGGCTCAAGATCTACAGAAGAAGAAGCTGAAGATTTCCCAGCAGTTTATCTACTCTGGTTTAGCCCTGGCCAGCCCAGACCAGAGGAAGCTATCACTTGATTCTTCATTGCCAACAGTTAGAGTTTCATTAGTAGCAATTTAAGTAGGGTCTCCTAATACCTCAATCCTTTACCCTTATCCTTCTTATCATATATATAAAGTTTAAAGTACCTTCCTAAATTGGTTTCCAAAGCTTATTTGGGAAGGGAGCCAATGCAGTCAGAATACCAACGTTATCCCAGCTGAAGAGCCCAATTTAATATATCAATTAACCCCAGGTGGGTCCTGAAGGGATAAACCACTTTGACCTGAAGGATCCTGCCTGGGCAACTGTTATAAAGGAGAAGTGACATCTTATCCTCTCTGTACATCATTTCTACTATCTCAAATAGATACTAGTGACCTCCTTTAAATATAATAGTAGCTTGCATATAGTAGGTAATTGATACATATTTTAAAATTATGAATAAAGGTTTCATGGACATAATTAATTTTCTAAAAAATGTTTAATTTTTTTGTTTCATAATGGAAATTGTAAGTCTAATCCAAAAAATGAATTGCCTTTGCTCAGCAATATTTTATAAGTACATTAATGATTTATTAATTAGCTATCTTATAATTGAGCATAAACTTAAACACATATTTTCTCATATCCAATCACTTACTTCCCAACTGCAAATTCTCCCTACAATTGAGACATTGTGCATCAGTTATTTTGTCTAGTTGAGGGCCATGATAATAATAAAGTAACAGGCAACCACTAATAATACGACACTCATGTAAAGCTTGCTACTACTAGGTAGGCTGACACTGGTGGATTGCATGTGTTCAGGAGTTCTGAGCTAGAGTGAGTTGTTAATTGAATGTCTGCCAAGAGTTCTTCCCTAATATGCTTGTCCCCTGGTAGCCAGGAGCCATTATGCTATCTGAGGAAGGACAAATATACTTAGGTCTTAATCAAATGAGGTCAAAGCTTATCAAGCAGCAGGTGTGCCTTCCTGTTGTATTTTCTTCCTGGTTAAATATAGATAAATCAGTATGCATAGCTACTTGACCATACTTCACATACTAAGAGATAACATAAATCATTTTCATTTCATGAACAGGTGAGATAAAAGATGACTCTTCTAATTGGATTATAGAAAAAAAGGATTGTCCTCTTACATGGGATAGACCTAGAAAAGACAGCAATCACTAATCTCTTTTAGTATTTAGTGGGCATATGCAAGCATAGTCTAGGATGGTGTCATATGCAGTCACTCAAGTGACACATTTCAAAAAGGAAAGGATGGATTTATTTTATTATTTAAAGTTGTGTCTTGACATCTAAAGGTCTGCCAGAGAACTCAGCAGAGTAATGTAGTTATGTATTGTCCTTGTGTCAAAGATCATATTAAAATTTGTCTGAGCACTTGTACAAAAGGGCAAATTTCATTGATTGATTATATGTATATAAGTTCAGCCAGCACATGAATATTCAGCTCTCTGAGACATAAATCTTGCCTTTGTAACTTAAAGAATGTTCCCTTTTCCTGTACTGTGTCGATAATAATTTCCTATTTGAATAATTACTAGTAAAGCGGTTTTGTTGTGCAAGAGTTATTTTTTCTGAAAGAAACCATTTAGGCCATTCTAGTAATGCTATTTATGCAGCTCTTATTAAGGAATCAGTCTAATAACTTCCTAAATAGGGTGATGGGTAATTAGAATACAATTTCTAATTACTCAGGAACACTGGAGATTCTATAAGCTTAAAATTGTAATGATGTATTACTGAAGTGTTTGCTGAAGAATTTTTACTTTATAATTGACAATGGTGACCCAATTTCCAAATACCCATATTTTTACATTTAATCTCTTCCTTAATTTCACTTATCATCCTCATTCTGCAAAAAAAGTCCCTAAAACAAACAAAAAAAATGTTGCTATTGCAAAAGCACAGTTGAAGGACATTTATTTCCCAAAGATGGGATTCATACTTTTTAAATGTGCACTTATAATAAATTTAAACAAAGAAATTTATACAAAAACCAGTTTTATTTTTAAGTTAAATTTGCACTAATATTCACATGATGCTAATGCAGAACTAAAGCAGTATAATAGAAGCACAACTGAATCTCAGAATAAGAAGGAACCATCTAGTTGGACTTGTACATGAATAAAAAATCTCCTTTGCAACATAAATGAGTGAACATTTAACTTATATTTGAGTATTTCCCATGAAAGAGAATCAATCACTTTAAGGGAGGCCATTTCACTTGGGGATAGTTATAATTGGTAGATGTTTGTTTTCCATTTTAACAAGCTTATTTATTTTTTTGCTTGTTTTACTTCTGCTAGTTCTGAGTCCATGCAGATTCATCTGACAGTATTTCTAATACATCCCTCGCTCCTTGAATGTATCACCATAAAGAAGGATGTTGAAACCACTCAGTAAATTGGTTACCATTCACTGGATCCTCTTAAGCTCTTCAAAAGCCCTTCTGAAAACACAGCATCTAGATCTCAACAAAATACTCCAGATTTGGTCTGATGAGGGCAGAGAACAGTTGGGCTACCACTTCCTAGATGAATCTTTTCCTGCAGCAAAACAATTACTCTTAGACATTGTCTTCAAAATACAAAGAACATTTTACCACATATTGATCATCCACTACTGTGAGGCATTAAGTCTCTATAATTTGTACTGTACAACTGGCCACTTAATTATATTGTCAAATAATTATTCACTATTAATTTGTATCTATTCAAAGGCTTAAAGGCAGCTATGTTGCACAGAGTTTTAGAGTGCTGGGTCTAGAACCAGGAAAAGTAAAGTTATATAGCTTCAGACATATAATAGCTATATGACCTTATGCAAGCCACTTAATTCTGTTTGTCTCAGTTTTCTCATTTGTGAAATGAGGATAATAATACCTCCTACTTGCCAAGGTTATAACGAGGATAAAATAGAATAATATTTGTAAAAGTCTTGGGAAACCTTAAAGGGTTACATAAATACTATATAGATAGAATCCACTTTCCAAGCTTGTCCTCCCCAAGCTCCTCCTACCCCACATCCCATTTTGTGTGCATATGTTGTGGGGGACAAGGAGCACTCTTGGTGCTGCGTTGGAACACAGTCTAGAGCCTGCAGTGTGCTCAGGGGCTTTTGCAGGGTTTGGCAACTTGGTGGGCTACAGATTTCTGCTTCCCGATTCGGCTTAGGATAATTGAACTAGGTGATATTTTCTGTCTCTTTCCTCTATTTCCCTCTTTTTGCTTTATCTCCATTTTGATTAAACTTAATTGTTAAGAGCTACTAACAGACTGGTGACTTTAGAGTTAATGATATAAACGGGGACCACAGCAATTTTTTCTTTTAAATAATATTACATTTAATATTCTACTTTCATTATTATATCGCTATTATTGTTGTTGCCATCACCATCATCATCATGGAATTAGAATTGGAAGCACCCTTATTGGTCATTTCACAATTTAAAAAAAAACTCTAGTACAGAAAATTAAATGGCTTTCCCAACATTATGAGAAAGATTGGAATGCTCGTGACCAGAACTGAGATTCAAACTCTGGTCCTCTGATTTCAAATTCAGTGTGCTTTCTCCTGTCCAATACATTTTGTCTCACCAATCAAGTGAGAGTATTTCTAGCTGCTGAGGCAACATTTTCTTTTGTGACTTCAAGGGCCAAAGCAATGTTGGATGTATATAGTATGTAGATACTCAGCAGATAATTATTGCTTGATGACATGATGACTAACATGTGTGTTTTAAGGTTTTTTTTTAATTTTAAGGGAACTTATTTAGAATAGACACTTAAGGCTTACTTTCAAAATTTCCATCTTTTCATGGTCCCTGTATTCGTGCTTGTAATCCTTTCTAGCATAACAGTGGTGCTATTTTTAGATATTCTAAAGCTGAATGACAGGAGGGGGATCCTATTACTAGGAAATGAAAGATAATTAAACAAGGTGTCCTGTAGTGAGTATAGGGAATTCATTCTATTGCCAGCTTTGGATGATCTCATAAATTGTTGTTCTGCTTGGCAATTTCACCATAGCCTGCTACAGAAGGCTGAATTATATATCCTTGCAAATCCGACCACCTGCCTACTGTCATAAAGAACACAAGGTATATGTATTGTGGCTGCCTTAGAAAGCATGAGGGCAGAAGCCCATGATTTTCTGACAGTTGTGAGCATCAGGTTCAGCAACAGATCATTGAGGTACAATTTATTTTATTTTTGAAAGTGTATGGAAATAAAAGACAACAGTGCAGGGTTGACTGCCAAGGTTTGGGCTAACATATAGCTAGAGATGGAAAGCAGTGTAACAGAAAACTGCCATATTCACATCAGAATCAAAAGAACTTAGAGTTTCAGGAGTACACGTGTTTTACAAAGAGAGGAGGGTATATGACAAACATCCATTGATGTTTTCAGCCACACAAAGATAATGTCACATCCTGTAGAAGAGTGGCATCTCCACAGGCACTAGAGGGCTCAATAGGATCACACACCATGGGAAACAAAAAACTTTTTCTCCAGAGCCCCAGCCCACCCATTTAGGAGTCCTCACAAGGTGCTCTATGCCCCATCAGGACTAAAAACAACTCTTGCCCTCGTCCCTATGATGGTTAGAGATCACCCAAAGGTCTCACTCCATTTGGATTCTCAGGTGAGATCTCTCCCCTTCTCAATAATCATGGCTCATGCCCTACCAGGTTCCTCCTCATCCTCCACAGCAGGAAGCTCCACACACCATGTAGAGGAAGAATCAGTCTCTGGCTATAATCCTTTGGATAAAAGAGTATGAACAATCAAACTTTACCATCTGTCCTGCTTCCAAACCCCTGGGTATTGCCATTTGAGCTATCATTTCATCCTAAAGATTCTTGAGTCTTGTCATTTACTCTTACAGATAAACTCTAAGGATTTGAACATTCTTATATATGTTAGAGGCAATTATTTGGCATAATGCATAGAATGATGAACTTAGATTAAGGGAAAAAAAGTTTGAATCCTGCCTCAGATGCCCAGTAATTTCACAATTTCCTCATCTATAATATGAGTATAATAATTCTCACAGAGTTTTGTTGGAATCAAAAGAGATAGTATATCAATGATCTAATACATTTCTGAGGGACTTAAGAGAAAGAACTCTATCCACATCCAGAGAAAGAACTGTGGGAGTAGAAACACAGAAGAAAAACAACTGCTTGATCACATGGGTCAATGGGGACATGATTGGGGACGTAGACTCTAAGCAATCACCCTAATGCAAATATTAATAATATGGAAATAGGTCTTGACCAATGACACATGTAAAACCCATTGGAATTGCTCATTGGCCACAGGAGTGGGGTGGGAAGAGGGGAGAGAAAGAACGTGAATCATGTAACCATGGAAAAATATTCTTAATTAATTTATTAGTTTTTTCAAATAATAAAAAAGAGATAGCATATGTAGCAGAAAAGACAATTTGCATGTAGAAATAAAGGGACAGTGAGCCTCACATCTGGTAAAGGGACTGTCATGGTGTAGGTTCAAAGGAAGGAAGTATAGGCTTCTCTAGCCTTTTCATCCTTCTACCCTTCTCCAAGGGAGGCTTTCATTCCTTCCAGGAGAAAAAGCAGGATTTGGGGGCCAGAGGCCATACCATCACTCTGCTTTCATCATAAAGATATGGTACTAGGCTAGGAGTATAGCTATCTGCTCTTTTAAATATCATTAGTTTAACTTTAATGTATATGAGCTGGTTTGAGTTAACTTGATTGCTTTGTCATTTGGGGGTAAAGAAACATTAAGCCTTCTATTTAAAGCTCGACCCCTTACCCTACATAACAGTTCCACAATGAACCTACATAAAGAATAACTAAGAAACCTATTTATCCAAATCATAGCAAAACAAATCAGAAAAAGTGTACATAGAAGACTATAGAGCAGACAATACAGAGTAAAGGAGCTCTCCCATTGGAAGTGAAGTAACGCAACTGAACCAAGAGAGAAAGAGAGTCCTACATCTTACCCAAAGAGAAATGTCCCAAAGACTCTAGAATAGCAACTGGGAATACAGACATGATAAAGGCTACCTTGCAAGCTCTCTCTTGTCTTCCCAGAGTCTTTTTCTTCAGCAATCTGAAGCCTCTTTCATCTTTTCTCTTAAAATTGAAAGTTGACTCAAATCTATGCTCAAAGAAAGTTCTTGTTTAGAGTCCTGAAGGAGGACTCCTTTTTGAAGAATCTTCAAAGTGGGGTGGTAGGGAAGACAGGCTCAAAAGAGAAGTGCCTCTCCCCAACTTTACCAGAACCCTCAAGCAACACAGAGCCTTCACATCCACCAATAAGGAGAGAGCCTTATAGCAATGGACTTTGGAACAGGGTTACATTTGTAAAGACTCTTGTAAATGCAAAAGCAATGTTAGTTAATATTTTTTTAATTATTTTTCTTTCCCCCAATTAGAGTATGAGAGCCTTGAGAGTAGTACTATTGTTTTTTTCTATTTATATCCCCAGTATATTAGTTGTCACATGGAAATTGCATAATAAATGGTTTTTTCATTCATTCATTCAAGTATCTACAAATATATGTCTGTATATACACATATATTTCCAGTTAAACATCTGTGATGCAACATAATGAAATTTCTATAAATAAACCCAGATGTATAAAGGTAAGTTAACTTCAAGAAATGTAGTTTCTCTGCTTTTGGCCCTGGAGCTTATTGTCATAGAAACTCAACAAATGATGCTCTGTCCTTTTAGGAAAGAAAGAAAGAGAAAGATTATGGTCCTAGGATACACACTCCCAGGAGTACCTTTTAGGAATAGCAGATAAAGTATTGTATCTGGAATCAGGAAGACCTAAGTTCAAATACAGCTTCAGACATTCAAGTGTTATGACTGTGAGCAACTCACTTAACATCTGCTTGCCTCAGTTTCCCCATCTACAAAAAGGGAATAATAATAGCATCTACTTCCCAAGGTTGTTGTGAAGATCAAATGAACTAATTATTGTAAAGCACTTTACATAGTACCTGGATAATAGTAAGCATCATAGAAGTGTTAGCTATTATTATTATCATCCAAGAGAAGCCCCCAGAAGTTGTGAATCTGTGACTCAGAGATCAGAGAATTAGGTTGGCTCAATATACTTCATTTGTTCACTTTTATTTGGTTGCAAATAAAACAGACATTAGAGATCAATGATCTCATAAAAGTGTAGCCATTGATCAAGAAATGGTCCCTGTAGCAGAAATATGTCACCCCATCTCCTCCTTAAAGGAACCTGCTCAGTAGGCTGCAGTAGTCCTTTCAAAGCAGCAACTCTGATGTTTCTGGATAGCTTGAAAGCCTGTTTGGCAATAGATATGCCCTTTGATGAGATACACTTGGACATCTACCATTGTTAGTTTATCTTTGGAGTCAGGATGCAGTTTTGCAATGTTATTTCAAGAGTTCTTTGACTAGCCAGTGGTAATAGAAGCAAGAGAAGGGAAAACAAGATTATCAACTTATCCCATTACAAGCTGCCTATTATAGTCATTTATGTTCTTTAGTGCCCATTTTTACTTGAAGCATTTAATGCTTTATTTCTAATCTGGCATTTGTAGATGGGACCTCTTAGTTGCATTATGGGAATATTTAAGAACTTTTATCAAGTCATATCTTTACAATATTCCAGTACAGAAAATATTAAGGATTTCACCTGTTAGTGTTTCTTCCAAGAGTTTTTGTCCAAGCCCAGTTCCAACTATGCTTTATTTCACTTGCCAGTCATAAGTAACAACAGTCACTTTGCTGTTATGTGCATATCCTTTATACACCCCAACCTTCCCCTTCAAGTTCTGGAACCATAATGAAATTAACTCCATTGTTTCTGGAAATTATATGTCAATTTACTTCTCTTTTTGAATTTCACTGTGTGAATTCAACTAAGACAATGCAGCTAGTTTGTATAATTGATAGAGTATTGGATTTGGGGTCAGGGAGACATAAATTTGAAACCTTTTTTAGAAGATTACTATCTGTGAGACACTGGACAGGTCATTCGATCTATCAGTTTCCTAATTTGTAAAGTGACAATAATCATATCATTTACCTTACAGGGTTGTGGGGATCAAATGTAATAACATATAAAAAGTGCTTTGTAAGTCTTAAAGAGCTATATTAATGCTAGCCCTCCTCCTCCTCCTCCTCCTCCTCCTCCTCCT
>NC_058132.1:469825310-469833470 GCF_016433145.1 Gracilinanus agilis | reverse complement strand
CTTCCTCTTCCTCTTCCTCTTCCTCTTCTCCTTTGAATAACTATACAAAAGCAAGGACTTCAAAAAAGCGGATGCCTACTTTAACCAAAATGAAAAAAAAACTATTCTATTATCTTAAAATATATATGACATCCTTATTATTTGACAATATTTTATAGAAAATACAAGCTGTGAATTGTCTATGGACACCTACAATATAGACATCTAATACCATCATGGCAGATATGGCTTGAGAAAACTATTAACTACAGAAAATTAGAAGATAACTTCAATATTTAGCCATGTAGTCAAAATGTGAAGATTAAAGACAAAAAAAAATCAGAGATATGAGCAGCAAGAGTTTTAAAATACTGTGGCTGGGGAACTGCATCCCCCAATGTGTCCCAGGGGTCCTTCCCCCCTACTTCCTGGCATGGGATTGGTCTTTATTTGGACTAATCCCTTACTAGGGAGAGACCACGCCCCTTACTTCAAGGTGTAGGATTGGTCTGTATAAGGACCAATCCCTTGCCAAAGAGGGACCTTTGAATCTGAGAACATTCAGGGGTTTGGGGGATAGTCAATTTCAGGCTAGGGAAATTTTGTTTTTGGTTTTTTTCCTTAAAATTAAGTTTTTGAAAAGTTCAAAGTCAGATAGTTTTCTTTTGACTCTTCAGCAGCAAAAGAGAAGAAAATTCCAAAGGAGCAAGAGAATGTAGAAAACTTCTATTTGCTTATATTAGAAAAAGAATCCCAATTTTTCAAAATAATAATAATAAATAGATAACATTTATATGATCTACTATGTGCCCAGACTTGTGCAAGAATTTTATGATGATTATCTAATTTGATCTTCACAACAATCTTGGAAGGTAGATGCTATTATCTCCTTTTTACAGATGAGAAGTCTGAAGCAAACAGAATTTAAGTGACTTGCCCAGAGTCACATAGCTAGTATCTGAGGTTGAATTTGAACTTAGGCTTTCCTGACTCCAATCAGGATTCATTGGTGTGTGCATCACATAACTTCCTTTGTCCCAGGTCTATTCATTCCACCTAGCTAGACTAAGAGCTGAAGTCAGATCAAACATTACAGTGATATTGTGTTCACCATTAATATAATAAATGATAGAAGTATTATAGCAAAGAAACTGAAACTGTAGCTTCTATATAGAAAATAGCTCAAAAATGTAGTTTTGAATAAGATTGATAACTAATTGGCTTAAAAACTCAGAACATAAGATTTATTAACATATCACTTTTTCAGCTTTGTTCCAGTTCTTGGCTTTTCTAACAGAAGATACAACATATTTTTTTAACTCAAAGATAATGGCATTGATGACCTCTAACCTCCACCTATTGACCAGTTATATTCTTCTATGCTTTATAAAAAGGATTCAGAGCTTGTATCTTGCCCGAAGAAGGGAGGAAAAAGAGAATAACAAAAAGCTCCAGAAGTGGAAAGAACAATTTGATGATTATTGAAAAATTCACCTGAAAGTGCTATAATACATACACTTCCTTTAATGATAGTTACAAAGCCTTTAACACAATTTCATACTTATGGCTTTGCCATGCATGGCAAATGCATAAAATAGACCCAAGCATAGTAAGAATAATGGTGTCGTTGATGTCCATGAGGAATTATCTATTTGAAACTTACCACTAATTCAATAATATCAAGAATGAATATAAAGCATGACATCTTAGAGTGAGATAGTGTGAGACTGACATAGTTCTGCCCACCTCCAAATCCATTATCATTCATTGCTGAATAGAATTGAGTATGGTAGCAAAACATATTAATCACTTGATGTACTTGGATGACATTCTTACATAGCTCCACTGAAAAGCACATTAAACAGCTACTTCAACCTGAAACTTTCTCCAATGATATCAAAATGTCATTTCGACTTGATAAGTACAAAACTTTTAATGTGAACTGAGGAAAAATTGACTGAAGGCTTTAAGCTTGACTCTGGAGGCCAAATCAAGCCATTGAATGAAAGGAATTCTAACAGATACCTTGATCTTTTCTAAATAAGATACATTTACCTAATTCTATTAAGGAAAAAAATTGATGCTGTATATGATGAGACTTTCTGGCATTAAAAAGTGGGAGCTTAATGGGAAGAGCAATTTAAATTTTTATTTAAAGCAAGAAGACCTATATAACAAGAAGCTTAATTTATTCTTTTGCATAGTAAAATGAATTATAATGGATTTAGACAATCTGTAAATTAAAACTAGAACAATGTTATTGAAACACAGGACTCATCACTCCAATGCAGCTATAGAAAGATTGACATTTATGCATGAAAAAAGGAAGATGATTTATAGATGTTTATAAATATATGATAAACAGTTTAAAGTTTTGAGGAATACTATAGTGAAAATAGAGCCCACTTCATAAAGCAAAAGTCATAAGTCAAAAGACAATAGTCATATGCCAGTGGCTTTGTCAAATGTAACCAAAATTTAATCATCTACAGAAAGAACCTATGAAAGAGATATGAATCTAAGAGCAGAATCCAGATAGACTCTATGCACTCAATTCGAAAGAACTCAATCAGAAATACGCTAACAGAAATGCAACAACTAGCTGGGTCATGGAGGGAAAATATGTGTGGGCAAACATGTTTGTCTCCACGGAATACTGGTTGGGTCATTGTTTATAGAATGAAAAGAATTTGCAATAGCAGCTCAGAATTAGATAATTGCCACCAGAAATTGCAGGAAGTTTATCCTTAAGGAACCTAGATATATAGATTAATGAAGAATATACAGTCAAGTAGTAGAAGCTGTGGGAGACTGTGTGGAAATAAGATTGGTTACAAGTCATCCCTATTTTCTTATCTATTTCTGGCTTTCAGTGAGTATTTCCAAAATAAGCTTACATTCAAATGATCATTAAATTATTTTTTTAAAAGACATTTTACCCACTGTGCATCAGGCTTCTATTATTAAACATATTTGACAACAGGCAAAACTACTATTTGTCCTTAGAACTTTTCTGTACAAATAAAGATGAGAAGGAAGCCTGTGATAACTGTGACAATAATAATAGTGACAGCGATAATATCTCATACTTATAAAGTGCTTTATATTTTTTATCTTATTTGATCATCACAATATCACTGTGATATTGTTATCATTATCTTATTCAACTCCATGCCAGAATGAGGCATTTTTTGGACTTTATTGGAGGTGCATTTTCACAGCTCCAAGAAAGTGAATATATGCAAAATTAGGTGGAAAACTTTCCACATTTCAGAGAAGTCAGGGAAGGGCTTTGGAAACTAGAATTTTTCCATTGAGGCCTTTTCATTTGCCTTCTGAAGATTGCTTAACTCAGATGACATGTCTATAGACTGAAACCTACGATGTTTATAAACTATTGAAAATGATATTGAAAATTGTTTGATCCTTTGGAAACCAATATTCTTTGTAGACTAGTTCTCTGTGAAAAATAGTTGTTTTTCTTCATCTGCAAAAGATATGTGGTTTTGAGCCTTAGTGACATATGTTTGCTTTGTTTTGTTTCTTCAAAGGGACTATTAGCACCAGGAGGGAAGAAGAAGACCCTAATTTTGCCACATGAGATCCCAAAGGGTATTCTGATCCATTAGGAACAATACTTCCATGTGGACTAAGTAGTCCCAGGTGGAATGACATCTCAGAATGTTCTCGCTCAGTCACCTTGGCAAAAATCCTGCCATCCTGGGCCTTTGAGACTATACAGCAGAGCTTATAATTCAGGGCATGTGAAGTTACAAAGTGAGACTGTTAAGAGGGAAAAAGTCTTCTTTTTCCAAAAAGAAATTGGTCAATATCAAATTAGAAATCCATTGATTTTGGCCAACAGCAATAACAAGAAGTACAGAGAAACATCTCTAAAGTATACCTTTAGTCACTCAATCAATAAGAACCTACTATGTGTGAGGCACTGTGTTAGGCACCAGAGATAAAAGTACAAAGCATTAAATGATCTCTTTTTTTTCCAATTAGCTTATATTATAATGGGGAGACAACAATTAAAAATAAAAATATAGAATAATTATAAAATGAATCAATACAAATACAAGGTACTTTAATTGTCTTAGTGCAGTTGTTTTTTTTTAAACTCTTAATTTCAGTCTTGGAATCAATACCAAGTATTACTTCCAAAGCAGAAGAGCAGTAAGGGCTAGGCAATTTGAGTAAAGTGACTTGCCCAAGGTCACGTAGCTAGGAAGTGTCTGAAGCCAAATTTTAACCTTGGACCTCCTTCCTCTAGGCCTGACAATAGAGCCTGACCTCCATTAAGCCACCTGGATGCCCCTCTTAATGTGATTTTGACCCTTGTTTAAAGCTTTACTAGCTTAAAAGTGCCCTTTGGAGCATCTTGTATCTACAAGATAATTAGCATAGAAGTGGCTGGGTATTCTACATGGGGTTCAGGGTTTGGAGGCAGGAAAACTTTGGTTCCCAATACTAAAACTTACTTGGTGGGTAATTCAAGGTATGTCAAGTAACCTCAATGTGCTTCAAACATATCTCAAGAATTAACTATTAAATCATTCAGGACTTGAGTTCTGCATTTGTATTGGTGAACTACATTTGCTAGTTCGAAGAAAACACAAGTCTTTTGAGTTTGGTAATTTTAGCATTGCATTCTTCTTAGAATAGGATATTGCTAGGAAAAACTTTACAAATAACATCCTGATGTTATTCCTCAAAATCTAACAAGATTTCTCTATACCTTGATAAAATGTCACTATTTTTCTAATTGGTAGTTTGATATTTGAACTCAAGCCATCTGATTTCAACTGATTATCATTCTTTCTGAACAATCTATTCATTTATTCTTCAAAGACAGAGGAATCAGGACTTTGCAAAAACTAAATCCCTCAAAGAGACATTCAAACCTTTCCAGAGTTTAGTCTCAGTTTATCTTTGCATAATGATTTCCAGGTAATAGTTGAATTTAACTGAATCTTCTACTTCTCAAAATATTTCTTGCATTTGCTTACCTATATGCCTTTATTCATAACATTTCCCCTCTGCATTCTTCCTTTGCCTTCTCTGCTTGCCTTAATCCTATCCAACTTTTGAGGGCAAGTTTAAGAATTCCTCCATAAAGCCTTCCTAGGCTACAGTAATCTCTCTTTCATTGAAACAAAGCACTAATTGTCTTTTAACTTGTGGTCAGAGAACAGGGTTAGAGTCTGAGCTCTGCCACATATTAACTGTGTGACCTAACAAAAATCAACTTAAACTCTCAGTGCTCAGGTTCATCATCTTTAATGTGGAGAAAATAAGTGCCTGATCTTCCCCACAAATTGCTGAGAAGCCCATGTAAGATTACACTTGACACACTTTTGTACATTGTAAAGAAGTTTGACTAGTTCAATATTTTAAAAAAAATCTTAGAGATTGCACAATAGGTTCCTCAAGCTAACCACCTAAAAGAATGTGTTACGTCTATAGTAATTAATAATGCATTAATACAATTAGATGAAATACTTCACAAAGTAAAAGTCTTTGAAATAACATGATAGTTGAAATATTTAAAGCATCCATTCAGCCTACCCACCACCAATGCAAAGCTTGTGTTTTGAACCTAAACATTGATGGATGTCACTCACCTGTCTGAATCACCCATCTTCCACAAGAAGTAGAAAACATTAATCCTGACCAGTTATGTGGCATAAATGGGTTGCAACCATGAGTGTAGGTGAAAGATATAGTAGTTCAGAGGTGGTGGGAAGGGAATATATAGGAAGAGGTTCCTATTTTCAAGGGAAATAGAGAGCTAGAAAGCTACCTATGGTTGGTTATCTCACAAGGGAGTCTACAGAAAACTGGGATCTAACCAATTACCATGACTTCTTAATCAAACTTGAGGCAACTGAGACTACCTGACCTCAGGGGTCTATAGATAGGAAAGAAACCTGAACACCAAAGAAGTCAGCATAGGGGAGGCCAAACAGTGAAGACGAAATATGATGCAAATTCAAAACACAAGAAAAAAAGATGAAAGACCAAACATGAAAACAAGTTTTGGAATAAGCCTAGCTTTTGAGTTGATAAATCAACAGTAAAACTCAGAGAGACAAAAGGAAAAATTAACAAGATTGTTTTAAGCCACAACACAATGAATTGGTATTATATAAGGTGTCTCAAATGTCTTAGTGCAGTTTCAAGAAGCTTAAAATTGCACTAACACTTTTGTGAAACTCTAATTTAAAAGAAAGTGAGCCAAAAATACTCAGTAAATTAGCTGGTTTTCCCAGATAGAATGGAAAAGAAACTTGTGATAATGAGATTAAACCTACCCTGCCTATTTTTAGATTTAATCACCAAAGATGTAAACACCACCACTTAATTCACAAGTGGTAAAATCTGTGACCCACTATGTAAGAGTGGGTGATGAATCAGAATTGAGCAAAGTCTTTATTGTGATTGGACACATAAACTAAGAGGAAGGCACAGGAAGTGACAAAAAAGAAGCGCCTTTAAAAGGGAGTGACAACTTCCTGTAAGGCTCTTCTTGTTCATTTCCTGGACCTGGAGGAGCTCTGATTGAGAACCTTGGACTGCTTTATATTTCTCCTTAGAACTACACATGGGTGAGTGAAAAAGGCTGACTACCTTAACTTCCTTGGAGGTACTAGTCTCTAGAGGCTCCCTGGTTTGGGAGGAGCCCTCCTGGCTAAAACCCTTGTTAATTGACTTTTCGGCTCTCTGGCTGGGACCTTGGGAGCCCTACAGGAGTAAAGCCAGGGATTGAGCACATAGTCTAGCTTTTTAACCTAGATGTCTTACTCTACCCTCTCATCATCTCTTGACTTCCACTCTCTTATATTTTATAAATAAATTACTAAAATCTTCTTAGGAATTAATATTCATTCAATTCCTTGGTAACCACTCATTTAAATATTTAATATCCAACCAAAACACCCTTTTTTCCTTTTTACAAACTCCATTAGGGGAAAATAAAACTTAAAAATAAGAAAGAATCCCCTAAAAAAGGGGGGGGCGAGAAGAAACTACATGAAACTACTTAATAATACCACTATTAGGTTTTTTCTTCAGATGATCAAGGAAGAAGAAAAAAATTACTTTAGTTATTCTAAAATAATTTTAGCAGCTCTTTTTGTGGTGGCAAAAAACTGGAAACTGATGGGATGTCAGTCAATTGGGGAATGGCCAAATTAATTGTGGTATGTGATTATGGAATACTATTATGCCATAAGAAACAAGGTTATCACACACACTCAAAGAAAACCTGAAAAGACTTATACAAAGTGATGTAAAGTGAAGTGAGCAGAACCAGAACATTGTACACATTAACAGCAATAATGTACGATGATCAACTGTGAATGGCAACTGTTTTTAACAAGTCAAGAATGCAGAACAATTCCAAGAGACTCATGATGAAAAAGATTATCCACTATCATAGAAGGAGCATATAGAGTCCAAATTGCAGACTGAAACATACCATTCTTCATTTTATTTCCTTCATGAAGTCCTCAATAGTGTTAGCAATATGTGTCTTGCTTCGTAACATGACATACAGAGAAATACTGGTAATATGATAATATATGTATATCCTATATCAAATTACCTGGCTTCTTGGGGAGGAGGGAAAGGTAGAAGGGAGAAAAAAGCATGAAACATAGATTTTTGGACATAGCTAATGTTAGAATTTATTTCTCCAGGATAAGAATATTTATTATTATTTATTGCATATTTTTAAAAAATCACATGTATCATATTATTATTTTTATATATATTATATATATATATAAATAAATGGCAACAAAAACAGAAACTACAGGATGATTCAAAAGAGAAAATTTAAGAAGATGTTAGGAAAGAAATTTGTTATGAATTAGATATTTTAAAAGAGATAAAATTAAGGCAAATTCTAAAATAGAAAACCTAAAACACATTACAGAAGATATCCTCAAAATATTATGAATAAAGAATGGCAGAATTATAAATAAAAAATGTAGATGATGAAGAAAACATGACAAGAGTAAAGCAAAAAGTAGGCAGTGTAAGAATTAAAATTTAGTTATTATAGTTATATCTTTAAAATATGTGGCCGCCAGGAATCAACAATTCAGGTTGATTCCGTAATTAAATCAGACCCAAGTCAGCATCGGGTTGAGGAGTTTATTTACAATCAGGAAA
>NC_058132.1:469812150-469822763 GCF_016433145.1 Gracilinanus agilis | reverse complement strand
ATTGTGAGGATGGGATTAACTCTCCCCTGCCTATTTAGATTTTAGCTACAAGGGATATATACACTCCCACTTAATCCTTAAGTGTGTGTGTGTGTGTGTGTGTGTGTGTGTGTGTGTGTGTGTTTGTGTATGTGATCTGTGACCCACGTATGCTAGTGAGAGACAAATCAAAAATGACTGATGGCCCCCTTGGCAGTCTGAAGCAAAGCTAAGCTGCAATTGGTCCATGTAAAAGTGGAAAAAAGGCACAGGAAGTGATGCAAAGAATTGTCTTTAAATATAGTGGTAACTTCCTGTGACAAAGCTTTTTCTCCTATAAACTTGGCCTTGGAGGAGCTCTGGCTCGAGACCTCAGACTGCTCTTGGATTTTCCTTTAGGACTGCCACGTGAGTGAGTGAAAAGGCTAACTCCTTTTCCTGGCTTTTCTGGAGGTACTAGCCTCCAGAGAGGCCCCTCCTCTTGGAGGAGGCCTCGTGGCTAGAACACTTGTTTAATTTACCTCTGGGCCCCCATTTGCTGGGGCCTCTGAAGCCCTGCCTGGTTTGAGCCAGGCTGGAGTAATTATCTACCCTCTTTCTCACTTCTCTACTTTCACTCTTTCTCCTTTTGTAAATAAATTACCATAAAAGTCATTCTGACTTGAGTAATTAATTTCTGTGACCAAATTTCTCTTATATTTAGTCCAACCCTTCAAATTTTATCCTTTATATTTCTAATATAGAATTTAAATAGAAATTAAAGAAAGCTTCTGACATTTGATATTAATTTATCTGCCTAAATATTAACTAATTAAAAAGAGAGGAAACTGACTTGTAGAATGGGATGATAAAGTTGAGGGAAAAAACAAAGGAAAGTTTCCAAACCAATAAATCTTTCAAATGCCCTGAATCAATTAAATTTAATTTTAACTTCATTCTTAGAGGGAAATCTATTTGAGTTCAAAGAAATTGTAGTTGTAGGATCATAGACATAGAACTACCAGGAGCTTTAAGGGCTCTTTGATCAAGACTCCTCATTGTTCAGGTGAGAAAACTGAGGACCAGAAAATTAAAGTACTAAAGAAAGGTCACCCAGGCTGTGATGATACAATTAGAACACAGATCTTTTGACTCCAAATCCAGTACCCCTGCACTGTACCACTCCTGCAACTTGCAAATATTTACTATATTGAAGAGAGCAAAAAATATGATGATCATACCTAGCATTTATATATCACTTTAAAGTTTGCAAAGCACTTTATATATTTATTCTTACTTAAGACTCATGACACCCTTCTAAGCTAGATGCTGTTTCCCCATTTTATACATGGGGTACCTGAGTCAGAGATAGGTTAAAATGTTTTCCCATGATCATACAGTTAGTAAGTATCAGAGGCAGAATTCAAATTCAAGTTTTTCTGAGTTCAAGCCTACCACACTAAGACTTTATAAAATATGTCCAGAGGGTAAAAATAATCAAAGAAATCGAAGGTGAAAAGTTACATAATCATAAGAGTTATTAACTGGCTGAAATGAAAGTCTGGGAAACAGAAAGGATAATGTCTGAAAAGTACATTCTATATAGATTAATCATAAATTTCCACATATTTTACTTCATCAGAAACAGCCTGTGGCAATAAAACTTCCTTCAATATTTTAATTACTAAGCCATATGTTTGTTTTGTTTACATCAGAAGGAAAGCCTACTAAGGAAGGAAATTTAGAGGCCAAGGAAAATACTATTCTATCAGAAAACAAAGGTAGGTAAAAGGCCATATACCTCTAAGTTTTGCCATTCTCCACCTGCAAGAAAGATCTCTTTACAAAATCTTACTTGTACAAAATTATGTATTTTCCAATGCAAAATGTTTCTGATTATAATGTCTGTGGAATTAGAACATTTATAGATGTGAAAGTACAACTAATTACAACAATTGTATGTTGAATCAGATCATCAAAGCCACCGACTCTAGAAATAGCAGAAACCTTATTTTGAATAGTACATGTATGTTTTTCTCAGACTCTGTTCTTGAGAAATCATTGGTTTACCCGAAACCAAGGAGAAGATTGGCATGTAGCTTGTAACAATGTGCTATATTTATTTTTATTTTCACAAGAAAATGTTTGATGCTCTGAAATACAAATCCACCTCAATGCCACTTGCAAAAAAAAAGAGAGATATCAAACCAACTCTGTGTTACAAGAGAAAATCACTGTGATTTCTGGTCAGTACTTTTAACAAGAGCAAATTAACCCAGAAACCTAAAGGACATTTAACTACTGGCTTTATAGTCCAAACATAATAAAGCAGTATTTTGAGAGTTAGGTAAATAACAATGCATGAATAGATGACACTTCCTCGCAGTTGTCTTGGTACTCACTGACAAAGAGGCAGTTACAGAATTATAGTTGCAAAACTTTTCTAGTGCTTCCTCCTGCCTCTAGCCTTGCTCACAGTCTAAATGATTGACAAAGGAAATTTTTGCTCTCTAGGCAGCAATCAAATCACCCTATTAGGAATTTCTAATTCTCGTCTGATATAAGTCCCCATGCTATTAAAAAAACCAAATAAATGTTTTTCTTACTTTTTTGTCAATAAGATTGTCCATCACTGGTCAGTAGTAGGGCTAATTAATTAATTGTACAAATTTTTCTTTTCTACATGTTAAATAATTCCTATCACTTTACCTAGAATTGGATTTATGGGAAAACAAAGAAGATGGTGGCTCATATATATAATACAAGATAAGGAAAGTTGTGAAAGTTGTCCTTTTCTCCCCCTCCCCTAAATGACCTGAAGTTATACCATTAACTTTCATTTTTCTTTTCTTTTTGGCAAAGTACTTCCTTCTCTAGACTTAATCTCCTAAAATGAAAATACACCATGACAATGGTAAACTACAGAAATATCATAGATTACTGCCTGAGTTTATCAGGACACTTTCATTGTAGTTAAGATCTGATTCCATGAGGGTTTTGATGTTCTCTTTGAGAGTTGAGAAAGAGAGGGATGCAAAAAAATGGTCAGATAAAAAGAAGAGGAATGGAATGTCCCAAATGAGCTTTGTCGTCTTCATCATATTGCAAGTCTGTCTCTAGTCTTTCATTAGAAGACTGACTTCATATTTGATAGCCATCTATAATGACCTGTTCAAATCTGTCTCCAGGTTCTCTACATCAAGGAACTATTATTATTAGCAGCCTAACTTAGCTAATTATTTTGTCCTTATTGTGTGTTAGATAAGTATGATAGTAAGTACTCTTAGCCAAGGCAGACTGATATTTAATCAAATGATCTTCCCTATTGCTTGTAAATTAATTTTGAAAGGATGGCATATATACACACACACACACACACACACACACACACACACACACACACACACANATATATATGTAAATACAAACGTATTCCTATATGTTACTCAGAGCTTAGGGACCACCCCCCAAAATCCTAGGTTCTAGGAACTTTTTCTAGGTGAGGTAATTAGCCCCAGAAGGTTTGACTTCTGTCTAAATCAAAATTTAGGTATGATTTGAGTCTATGATTTCTCCATATGCAGGTGTTAGGCTTCTGAGAGAGACAATTTAAAAATTTTCAGGGTGAACATTTTCACATTGAAAATCAATACAAGCTACAAATCAAGGCTTAATTTATTATTTTATTGATTTTTCTAGACTTAAAAAGTGTTAAAGAAGATATTGATGATGCAGATTAAACTTAAAAGTGTGTTGTATGTACATTTTTTTCAGAGAATTGGTTGTTAAACATTAATTTGCATACTGTTCATTCCTTTCCACAAAAGTACACAATGTATAGCATGGGTTTTGGGTATGGACCATATGGCACAAAGGATTTATAGGCAAATGAATAAATGCAAGGAAACATAAAATACTTAACTCAGTAGAATCCCCAAGAAAGACAAAGGAATTTTATATCAGATAAATGTTTCCTGTACTTTTCAGTCTTATACTGGCAAGCAAAATTATAGCAATATTTTATAGATTTGATATGGTTTAGATTTCCTGGCTTTGCATATTATGGTTTTAATCCCTTAGCTATAGGATTTCACTTCCCCTTCTTTAAGAATAGAGTATTAAGGAAATTTCCCTCTGGGTTTCTACTACCTGAATTTTGAACTTGGGCTTTCTTAAATTCTGAGAATCCTTAAAGATAACCCTACGGCTCAAATGTCCATTCTCAGTATTGTGCATTGACATACTCAGAAAAGGAAACAAATGTCAAAAGATGGTAGCAAAGTCTGGGAGGCCATCAGAATCTCCTCTCTTAGGATAACTAAAAACACACCTTTTATACTGCATTATGTTTCTTCTGAAAGCTCCATTACTACTTTTGGAGAGGATCGCCTTCTTCTCTTTTACTTCACACCAGTCTAAAAATCCAAGGGAGGGAAAGCCATAAATAGAAAAATTATAAAGAATTGCTTCACATTTTGTTTTTAAAGACCACCAAAAGTTAGCTTCTCTGATTAGCACCCTTCTTCATTCTCAGTTAATAATAATTTTGTTAGCAGCCTCAGTCACTGGAGACCAACCAGAGGAGTTCACTTTTTCTTCATGGCCAGGGGATAGAATGTATATCTACACATATGTAAGCTACACCATTTTCAAAAAAATCTCATTAGGTCAGATGAAGGTATCATCAAACTGATCCATGACTCTCCTTACCAACTTCCTATAACATACATGAACACAGATTTACCTTTTCTTAAAGGTAAATTTCTAGATTCATCTTTCTTTAAGTTTTCTCATTAACTGAAAAAGGGAAATATTTTTTCCTCTATATTTCAAGAAAAGTTTTAAAATATCAGAGCTATGCTATTTTCCATTGCTTACTGTCCTCCCTCCCAACCTCTTGTGTTCAAAAAATGCAACAGTGCCTTTTATGGTACATAGGAACCACTGTGAAGAAGATGGAGTTTGTTTTAGATACTTTCCTGTGCCCATTTTTAGCTACCATCTACTTAGTGACCTCTTGCTGCCAGGAGCTAAGAACCCTCTAAAGTACTTAACAAAAACCAGCCTTTCTCTGAAGGATGTCCTAAGTTTTGCATTACTCTGTATCTTCCACTTAGGCAAAACCTTGATATGCCTGTTCTACAAAAATCCTCACGTCATATGATTAAAATAAAAATTCCAGTGCTATCAGCTAGATAACATTGCACTACCCATTTTGAGGGGGATATTTGCATTTTCTTTACTTTTTCTTTCTTTTTGTCTTTCACTTAAATTTTTTTTTTATTTCAAAATTCTTTCCTGCCTTTCTACCACTTCCTCATCATTTACATATTTCCATGTAGGATATTTACCAAAAAAAACAAAAACAATAAAAAGTAAAAACAAAATGAAAAACATGTTCTATCTGCACTCAGAGTTCATGAGATCTTTTTTCTGGAGGTAGATAGCATTTTTCAATATGAGTCCTTTGGAACTGACTTGGATTATTATTGTATTTATTAGAGTAGCTGTCTTTCACATTCGATCATCATTTTAATATTGCTGATACTGTGCAAAATGCCTCATGGTTCTTCTCACTTCACTTTACATCAATTTATAAATGAATCTTCCCAGGTTTTTCTGGAACTATCCTGTTCGTTATTTTTTATAGCACAATAGTATTCCATCATAATAATATACTACAATTTGTTTAGTCATTCAAAACTGTGCCATCAACAGTTTTATAGCTAAAATGTGTAATTTCCTTATTGTATTATCCTTTATGTCCAAATCATGTACCCATTCTGACCTTATTTTTGTATATGGTTTGAGATGTTGATCTTTGTCTCATTTCTACCAAACTATTTTCCAATTTTCCTAGCAGTTTTTCATGAAATAGTGAATTCTTTCCTTAAAAGCTTAGATCTTTGGATTTATCACCACGAGGTTACTATGGTCATTTACTACTAAGTATTGTGTATCTAATTTATTCGACTACTTCACTGCTTTGTTCCCTAGCCAGTATAAGCTTTGTTTTTTTAATGATTAACACTTTGTAATATTCTTTGAAATCTGTTATTTCTAAGCAACATTCTTTACATTAAAATTTTTTTGATTCCTATGATATTCTTCATTTTTACTCCTCCAGATGAATTTTGTTATATTTTTTCTATTTCTATAAAATAATTATTTGGTAGATTGATAGGATGCCCCTGATGTCTAGTAAATAAATATAAATAGGTAGCAAAGTCAAATACTTAGTAAAGTAAGTAAAATAACTTAAGTAATGTCATTTTTATTATATTGACTTGGACTTCCTACAAGAAATTTATATATCACCAAATGTTTAATTTGTCTTTATTTGTGTGAAAAACTTTTTGTAATCATGTTCATATAGTCCCTGGGTTTGTCTTGGCAGATAGCTTCCCAAGTATTTTATAATATCTGCACTTTTTAAAAATTAAATTTATTTTTCTTTTCCTTTTGGGTTTTGTTAGTAAAATATAAAAATGTTGATGATCTATATGGGCTTATTATTATATCTTTTAACTTTGTTAAACTTGTTTATTGTTTCAACTTGCTTTTGGTTGATTCTCTGGGGTTTTTTCAGTCTACCAAAATATCTTTAAAGAATTATAGTTTTGTTTCTTAATTGCTTATTTTCCTTTCTTCAGTCTCTTTCCTGTTATATTGCTAAAGCTAGCATTTAAAAAAAAATACTGAAATAGTAGTGGTGATACTGGACATCCATGCTTCTCCTAATCTCACTGGAAAGTACTCTAGCTTTTCCCTATCACAGATAATGCTTATTCTTGATTTTAAATAAATATTATTATAATTTTTAAAAGGCTCCACTTATTCCTATGCTTTCTAATGTATTTAATAAGAATGGATGTTATATTTTGCCAGGAGATTTTTCAGCATTTTTTGAGATATTCATATGATTTTTATTATTTTTATTAATGATATGGTCAATTAAGCTAATAGTTTCCCTCATATTGAACCAGGTATAATTCCTGGTCTAAATTATACCTGGTTATAGTTTTTAACTTTTGTTTTACATTACTTTAATCTCCTTTAAAATTTTGCTACCTCCATTCTGTAGAGAAATTAGTCTAGAACTTTCTCTGTTTTTACTTTCCGTGGTTTTGGCATCAAAACAGTATTTGTATCATATAAAGAATTTGTTAGGACCACTTCTTTACTTGTTTTTTCAAGTAGTTTCTAAAATATTGGCATTTATCGTTCACTTAAATGTTTGTAAAATTCAGTTGTGAATCCATTTGGTACTAAGGGTTTTTCTTAAGAATCTCATTTATGACTTCTTTAATTTCTTTCTCTAAATTAAGACAATTTAAGTATTCTAATTCTTCTGTTAGTTGGGACAATTTATAATTTTGTGAATATTCATCTGTTTCACTTATGTGGTCAGTTTTAGTGGCATTTAGTTGGACAAAATACCTCTTAATTGTTTTAATTTTTTCATTGCTGGTACATTTACTTTTTAAAATTTTGATGATGATAATTTGTTTTTCTTGTTTCTTTTTTAACTAAATTAACCAATCATTTATTATGTGGTGGTGGTTGTTTTTTCCTAAAAATAGATTCTTGTTCCATGAGTTTTTTTTCTTTTTGTTTATTCCCCCCCAACCTTTTTGATTTTCAGGGTTTCCATTTTGGCATTTATTTTATTTATTTATTTTTTAAAGGACTCCTATAATTGCCTTCTTCATTTATTTATTTATTATTTATTTGTTTGTTTATTTATTTATTTATTTTTAGACCCTTAACTTCTGTGCATTGACTCATAGGTGGAAGAGTAGTAAGGGTAGGCAATGGGGGTCAAGTGACTTGCCCAGGGTCACACAGCTGGGAAGTGTCTGAGGCCAGATTTGAACCTAGGACCTCCCATCTCTAGGCCTGGCTCTCAATCCACTGAGCTACCCAGCTGCCCCCTTGGCATTTATTTTTGAGGATTTTTAATTTGTCCTTTTCAAAATATTTTTAGTTGCATGTTCATGAATTCTGTTCAGGAGATATTGACTTTATGCATATCTTTATTTGAGTGTGATGTACTGGCCTAAGGTTGGAAATCTAATTTGGTAAAGTCTGTTCCCTTTGTAGCTCTCATTGGTTGAACAACTGCTTTTCCATATTTATGAATCGCACTCTTTATAGCTAGCTATCTTTTCCTTCCTTCATAATTCCAGTTCTGAAAGAACCTTAATGCTCTTTATATTATCTTTATTTCATTTTGAAGATTGTAGTGGTTCAAAAATTACTTCAAATTATGAGAAATCCATAAAGATATATATTGTGGCAAAACTTAATTTAATTTAAAATTCATTGTGATTTGTTTATTTAAAACAAAGTGGCATTGTATCATGATAATGTATCACATAGAATAAAAATGTTTGTGGTCCTTTAAGAAAATATGACAGATACTGCCTATGTTTTGTGAGACATAGAGCTAATCTGGGGGGATTTTACAATAGTGACAGAATCAGGCAGGGAGAAAATCTTTGAGCTGACTAAGCCAAATTTAGTCAGATAGTGTATATCACTGAACTATTTAGGTTAACAGGTCATCTTTAATAAGAATAATAATTAGGCTACTGAGGATAGCTAACCCAATAGTGACAAATAGAACAGAGAGAGGTATAGTCTGTAGAAAGAAAAATGACAGAATGGAAGAAAAGTTAGTTTATGAAACCCTATCAGAGAAGTAAATCAAATTTAAAAAAAAATATGTATATTCCAATTGTTAAACATATTTTTCACTTACCCTTTCCTCCCAAACTCTCCTTCTTGCCCAACTTTTTCTCCAGACTATTTCCTTTCTGTCAAAGGAACCATGCTTCTTCTAGTCACTCAGCTCAAAATCTCTGAGTTGATATTGGCTTCCTTGGCTATATCCACATTTAGTCTCTTACCAAAATCCAGTGTTTCTTTCTTTCTCTTTTCATGCACATCTGTCCTTTTCTGTTCATTCCTACTATAAACAGTCAAAATTAGTGTATTAGCAATCCATTCCCTCATGCCTCCTGCTTTATTCCTTTCAGTCTTGGCTAACCCACTTATTCCCAAAAAGAGATTCTCAAGCCAGTTATCAAGCTTGTTGCAAAGAGCTGGGGGCTCCCAACTAGTAAATGGCTTCATGCTTAAACTTATATTTAGAATTTTCTTTGTGCTTCCTGTACCAGGGACTTGGGTATCTTTTCCAGAGACCTCACACCACATTATGGTAAGCATTTTGTATATCTCCAAATTTTGATCTATGAAAGACAGGCTAACTAATCTAATCATAAATTATCTAAAAACTACTAAGTCAATATAGGGTTTAGGCTTATCAGTTTCCCAAACCATGCTTCTTTGCTTCTTCCACGTGAGGGACTGGTCAAGAAGAAAGGGACAGAGGCAAAGCTAAGCCCAGGGGGGGAAGTCATTGTTTCTATAAACTTTAGTAAAGGATTTAAAGGTAGGATGGCCTACACAGTTAGTTAAAGCCCCAAAGGGGCTTTGAGGCATATCTTTATATAAATAAACGTTATTCTTCCATATTGGATGACCTCTATAGGATGACTTAAATAGGACGACTGTTCATAATATTTGAAAAAAAAGTTTTACAAATGTTTTCTATGACCTTTTCCCCCCCATTGGTTGTTGTCTTTCCTTTCTGCCTTATCTTGTTTCTACTTGTACTACTGTTCTACTTATTATGACCTTAATTTCCCTTGAGAGAAATGATTGTTTTCATAGGTTTTTCAAATGGGAAGGGGAGGGATGAGGCAAAGAGAAATATTCTAGTCCTGACTCTTCTATAAGTCTTCTGCATGTATTGTCTCCTTATTAAAAAAAAAAAAAGTTGAACAATTATAAGACCGTCCAAAAATAATGTGTATATTTATGTGTGTGTATAATATATATTTATATATATATATGCATATATATATATATTCATTGGACCTTCTCAAGGCCATACAAAATCATATATTCATAGATAATCATATATTTACATGTTATATGATACTAGACATACAATACCACACTACACATTATAAATACATACATGTATACATGTGTCTGTATGTACATAGTGTGTATACACATATGTGTATGCATTGTGTATATGTATCTGTATACTCACACATATATGATGAGGGAGGAAACCCAATATCCATGAGATTTTTCAGGGAAAAGATATCTCTTTATTAGACATGTGCTCTCTTTCTGCTTAATATTCCCTCTTCCTCTTTTTTTCTGAAATTTCCAAGGTCCATAATTGTAAGGCGGGGCTCTACTTAACTTTTGTTTATAATCAACATGAAATGGTAAAATAATAAGTCAAATATGATTGAAAACTTGGGTTTTCCCTACACGAAACATTTTTCTTATTATTGATCTGGCCTTATGTGGAGGCAATGAAGAACCCAGCTAACTTGTCTATTAACTAGCAGGGGGGATGACATCTTGGCAAAACCTGAGTGTGCCAGATTTCCAGATTTTAGAGCAACTGCTTACAACACTCTGATTTAGCCTCTCTCCTCTTTCTGATGGGGCTTGAAGATCATCACAGTTAGACCTTGGTAATCCCTATCTGGTAAGTGAAATACAACATTCTTTCTCCCTGTGCTGACAGTGATCTCATTGTATTCTTTGCTCAAACCCCCTTTTTT
>NC_058132.1:469765673-469809965 GCF_016433145.1 Gracilinanus agilis | reverse complement strand
ATATATATATATATATATATATATATATTCATTGGACCTTCTCAAGGCCATACAAAATCATATATTCATAGATAATCATATATTTACATGTTATATGATACTAGACATACAATACCACACTACACATTATAAATACATACATGTATACATGTGTCTGTATGTACATAGTGTGTATACACATATGTGTATGCATTGTGTATATGTATCTGTATACTCACACATATATGATGAGGGAGGAAACCCAATATCCATGAGATTTTTCAGGGAAAAGATATCTCTTTATTAGACATGTGCTCTCTTTCTGCTTAATATTCCCTCTTCCTCTTTTTTTCTGAAATTTCCAAGGTCCATAATTGTAAGGCGGGGCTCTACTTAACTTTTGTTTATAATCAACATGAAATGGTAAAATAATAAGTCAAATATGATTGAAAACTTGGGTTTTCCCTACACGAAACATTTTTCTTATTATTGATCTGGCCTTATGTGGAGGCAATGAAGAACCCAGCTAACTTGTCTATTAACTAGCAGGGGGGATGACATCTTGGCAAAACCTGAGTGTGCCAGATTTCCAGATTTTAGAGCAACTGCTTACAACACTCTGATTTAGCCTCTCTCCTCTTTCTGATGGGGCTTGAAGATCATCACAGTTAGACCTTGGTAATCCCTATCTGGTAAGTGAAATACAACATTCTTTCTCCCTGTGCTGACAGTGATCTCATTGTATTCTTTGCTCAAACCCCCTTTTTTCCCTTTTTCTCCCCACTTCCTCTATGACTTTGCCCTAGGTATTTTATGTTAGACCTTACTTTCCTTGTGTGAAGCAATATGCTCTACAGCAAAGTTCTATTGCTTCAAGCGTTACTGGCTTCTCTGAGTCTTTTGTGAAACTTTCTTTAGGAGAATTACCAACTATAATGTACTACAATAGACCCTTTATTGACTACAGGATAAAGTTCATATTCCAAATCCTGGTATTCAAAGCCATCCATGATTTTACCCATATCTGGCATTCCAATGTATCTTTCACTTAATAACTGTGCCAGTTTTGCAAATTTCAGAGAACTTACACAAATTTATAGAACCTCACATTAAATTGAGCTACTTAAATTTTTAATAGGCTATAAACAAATTTAGTGGACATATGTACACAACAAAGGGAAAATAGACATGCATTTTCCATCTACACATTAAATTTCAAGAAACTGACTCAGTGAGTTGACAGTTCAGAAAAATCTGCAGATGTTAGAGGCTTTGGGATTTTATATCAAGACAAAGTTGGAACTTTTTTTTAAGTACTAATTTTAGGGAAAGCAGATACATACTGAAGTCAGGAGTGGGGATTATTCCTATGGACTCCTAGATTGAACCTGTTACTTTCACTTTTTATGCATATCTCCCCTTCTCCTCTTCCTGGAGAAAGATGCCTTATCTAACTGCATGCATCATTCCCCTACATAAAACCTTGCTATTAGCAAAACTGGTTGGCTAATTGTTTCTGCAAACAACCCACGCATATTCTTTACTTAAATCCTTTGCTCCTTCTTTTCTCCAGGCCTATAATTCCCTGTTCCTGCTCACTGCTTATTTAGAGACTTTCATCAATGGTTGACAAACTTCATCTTTGCAATTTTAATTGACTTCTCTGGTTAACAATGATTGCATTTTCTGCTGGAATACCCATAACACTTATATCTATGCAATTTCTGTACCCATTAAATCCTATGGTCTTACTGAAAGTAGTCTTCCCTCTAAAGTGAGAGGTAGGGGCAGCCAGGTGGGTTGGCTGATTGAGGAGATGGGAGGTCCTGAGTTTGGTCCTGGCTTCATATACTTCCTGACTGTGTATTCCCCAACTATTCACTTGGCCCCCATTTCCTAGTCCTTGCCTCTCTTCTGCCTTGGAACCAATGTGCAATACAGATTTTTAAGACAGAAGGTAAGGGTTTCAAAAATAAATAAACAGTGTCAACTGGGTTTCTAGGAACCCCAAGTTTGCCCCTTTCCCCTGAGAACTCACCCTGAGGGAAGTCCCAGACTCACCTGGTTCAGACAGAACAATTCACCTTAAAGTACTTAATGAACCCAGTTTAGGTGGGACTAGTAGATAGCAAAATGTTAAGTACCTTTTTTGTCTTAGTAGTTTCTCTCATTGAACCAACGCCCTCCCCCAGGAAGTCCAGCCCTTGGCTAGACTCTTTAGTATACATTGAAAAGCAGCAGTCTATCCCTGATAATCCTGTCTTGGACTTCTCCTTTCCTTGTAGCCACTGTAAAGTCAATCAATCATACTTCCCTGTCCTCAGTTTCCCAAAAGGTATATGAGTTCCTAAGTTCTATTATTCTTTGGAGAATCATCTCTTATTGTGATTCTTCCAGAGATATTGACCCCAGAGGCCCAGGGTTTCAACTCTGTAGTATTTGGAGCTTGGCTCTGTGTAGCGGCTAATTATTATGGACCTATCTCTTTCTTGATTAAATATTTGGTATTACTGATTACTTTAGTGGTTCTGTGTTTTTTCCAGGTTGACAATAGATAGGTAGATTAGATAGATAAATAGATAGACAGACAGATAGACAGATAGATAGACAGAGACAGACAGATTGATATAGACAGACAGTGACAGATAGCTAGTTAGCTAGCTAGCTAGCTAGGTATAGACAGACAAATGAATGGTAATTTCATTTCCCTAAACCAATACTTGGAGGGTTATAAGGAAGTGCTTCATAAACTTGAAAACAATATATAAATGTGAATTAATATTACCTTGCGAAGCACTATCATATAAGAAAGGCAACCCCCCCACCCCCAAACAACTTACTTAGGCATCCACTTGACCCCAAGAATATTAGCTGGACTCTTGTAATAGCTTTCTGATTGATCTCCCTCTCTCAAGATTCTCTTCATTTTAATCAAGGGGCTCTTATCCTAGCTCATGAACTTATTTTATTTTATTTTGTATTTATTTTTAAAAATATGTTTGCTACATTAAAATTCCCAGATATCACCCTTTTTACTCTGCACCAGATAAGGCATCATTTGATCTATCATACACACATACACACACACACACACACACACACACACACACACACACTCATTTATTTATTTGTGTGCTTATTTATTTATTTAATACATATATACATGATATATGTATAAAACTATGTAACTCATATTTCTATTTATCAGTTCTTTCTTTGGAGGTAAACATTCAATCATTCATCAAATGAAACATATTTCTGTATAAAATGTTCTCTTGGTTCTGTTTATTTTGCTTTACATAATTTCATGTAGGTCTTTCCATGTTTTTAAAAGAAATTAACCTGCTCATTAAAAAAAGCTATATATACATATATATATGAATATATATATATATATACATATATAAATAATATCTATGAATAAATTTAATATACATTCAATAACTATGTATTGTCCTGCCAACTAGATTGTAAAACTTAGGGACAGGTAACCAGGCTCTATGACTCTTTTTATTTTTGGTACCTTAACCCAATGGTCTGCATATATCAACTGTGATTTTTTTTACATCCTTTTCATATGTCCAGTATAATGGGGAATAACCAGGGAAGTTAACTAAATATTATCTGTGGGCTCACAATGGGGTGTGAGGGAGACAGGAATGACAGAAGGCAGGACCAAACAAGGTGGGGAGACTGGGTTTAACTGCTAAGGAGGTATCTGTTAATAGAAGTGGCACCCTGCACTACCTAGACAAGGGGCCTATGGAGCCAGCAGGCAAATGGCACTTCATTTATTTTTATTTTATTGATAAATTCTAACATGAAAACTACTTTTAAGTGAACAAGTACTTATTTTCCATATCTGTCACTCCTTTCTGTCCCCCTATTGAAAAGGAAGAAAGAAAAATACCTTCAAACAAATATTCATAATCCAACAAAACCAAATTACTACATTTTTCATGTATAAAAACCCATCTTATTCTGCCTCTTGAGTATATCATCTCTCTGCCCAAATGTGAGTAGTATTTCATCATTAGACCTGTTGAATCATAGTGAAGTGGAATAAACAGCCATAACCAAAACTAGATAAAAGCCCCCTACATGCTTGGAGAGACAGCCAAAAACCCCGCATGCTTGGGGAGACAGCCAAAAACCACTAACTACAAAGGCTACAGAAGTTCCACTTCAGGAACTGCAGGGCTCCCCTAAATCTGTTGACACCCGCCACCTCCTGAGGTACATCCTATTTTCACATAGCACCAACCCAGAACCCGAAACATATATAATCTTTACCCTGACTATGGCTCCCTACCCCCAGAACTCTCTTGCTGAGCTTCCCCTAGCACGCTAGAAATAAAGACTTCCCTTTGCTTGGATTGCATTGTCTCCGTGTGCTCCTTGGGTGGTCATCTGCTGAGACCCTAACAATAGTTGACCAATGCAGTCATAAAAGTTCTCAAATCATTTAGCATTCTTTATTTTCATAATTTTTGTTGCTGTTTTGATTATTCTAGTTTTGTTTACTTCACTCTGATTCATTTCCTACAAGTCTTTTCAAGTTTTTTCATAATTGTCTCAGACCTCATTTTTAATAGTATAGTTGATAGACAAACCCTTAGCTTCCAGTCCTTTCCCACTATAAAAAGGAGCTTTTATGAACAGGTAGGCGTGCGTGCACACACACACACACACACACACACACACACACCAACTATGGTCAATAACAACTGAAAAACTTGTTAAATAGTCCCCAAATCAGGAATGCAAATTAAATCAACCCCTGAAGTATAATTGTAGAATTAGCAATTATGGTAAAATATGGGAAAATTCATTGCAAAAAAAAGTTTCAATAAAACATTTTTAAAGTCAGAGGAAAACAAAAAAGTAAAAGGCTTCAATTAGAGCAATTTCATTAGTACTTCATTAAATTATATAACATATGTAAATTATATGTATTATATAAAAGACATTACATAATTAATATACATATCTACATGTTATGACTATTATTATTTACATATCTATATTAGATTATATATGATTTATATAGTTTGCAAAATATAACAGAACAAATATATCCACCTGCTTCCCCCATAGCCTTCTCCAAAGGAGATTTTAATCCTTGCAATGAGGAAAAGTAGGAAGGCCTGAAGGTTAATCTATTTTCCTCAGATAGAGGAGTACTAGGCTAAAATTATATCCATCTGCTTCTTTAAATAGTATTAGTATTTAAATGTACAAAAAGATTTATAGTTGCACTCTTTGTGGTGGCAAAAAATTGGAAAATGAGGGAATGTCCTTCAATTGGGGAATGGCTGAACAAATTGTGGTATCTGCCAGTGATGGAACACTATTGTGCTCAAAGGAATAAAGAACTAGAGGAATTCCATTGGCTTCTACTTGCCCAATTCTTGTCTTTAGAGACTGGTTTTCTGCTATAAGCTTTTGATTTTCCTTTTCAGTTTGGTCTGACCTGTTTTCCAGCTGTTTGATTTTGGTCTCCAATTTACTTATTAATTCTTTTGATTTGGAGGGCATCTTTTTCTAATTGCCCAATTCTAGCCTTTAGAGACTGGTTTTCAGCTACAATCTTTTGGTTTTCCTTTTCAATCTGGTCATTTCTGGTCTTCGATTTACTTGCCTCACTTTCCAATTGTGAAATGTTGCCTTTTAAACTGTTATTTTCTTGCCAGATCTCTTCCATCTTTCTCATGATCTCAGATTTGAACTCTTCAACACCTTGTGACCCATTTTCATTGTTTTGGGAAGGTTTGGATTGTTTGTTCTCCTCTATTGTTTTCTCTGTTGTCTGGATTTTTTTCTGAGTAAAAGTTGTCAAGTGTTAAAGGTTTTTTCTTCTTCATCTTTCTCTTCTGGTTTTCCTGATAATTCTGGCTTGCCATTGTAAGCTGAGTTCCCTCTCAGCTTTATGCTTGTGCCCAGGATCTGTCTGCGCTCTTTAGACTCCTGAGATCTCAGGTCTAGTTGTTCTGGGACAAGCCTCCTGGTGGTCTCCTTGCTCGTTCTTCTGACTGAAGGTCCTTTAACAGTCTCAGGGAGCTGCTTCGGCAGTCAAGCACCTCTCTGCACTGGGTCCCCACTCAAGGTCCACTCCTGCAGTCACAATCAGCCCCTTTGTCCACGCCTTAGTCTGCCCCTTAGCCTGCGCCTTAGCCCGCGCCTCTGTCAGCCCCTTTGCCTGCGCCTGGTCTCAGGGTCTGTGTTCAGAGTCTGTGAGTTCTTTAGCCTCTTGGGGGGTCTTAAGTCTTGCTGCTCTCAGGAACAAGCCCTGGTGAGCTGCCAATGACTTAACGGGTGCCCCAAACTTGCTCTGACTCGTGTGTTGGCTTTGGAGTTGTAGGTGGTGTGGGGTGTGGGGGAGGGGGTTGCTCCCTTTGTGTTTTCGTGAGGGCTGTTTCACCCTTTATAGCATGGAAATATGCCCCAATTCCATGTACCTTAAATGCTGCACCCTGTTGTAGGGTCCCTTCTTTCCTCTGGATTTGTTTTTATGTCTTCATGAGGAGTCCTATATGCGTGTGTTAGGAGAGGTCCAGCAGTTACTTTTTACTCTGCTGCCATCTTAACCCTGCCTCCTTGCTTACCTTTTTTTAAATTTTGATGCCATTTATTCGAATTTTTCTTTTAAAACTGAATTTATGCTACTTTTTCTCCTCTCAGGAGGATATAAACTATCTTATCATTCCAACCCAACTGATGAGAAGCCATTCATATAGCCTGCTAAGATATGTTCTTCATAACTGTGATAGAAAGTTCATACACTTTGAGAGCAATGATCTCAGATAAATGTTTCCTTACATATTGAAATGGACCTAAATGCAGAGAAGGGCAGTTTTATGGTTCAGTGGATAGAGTGCTGGGCTGGGAATCAGGAAGACTCATCTTCATCGGTTCAAATTTGGACTCAGACACTTACTATTTGTGTGACCCTGAGCAAGTCACTTAAACCTGTTTGCCTCAGTTTCTTCATTTGTAAAATGAGCTGGAGAAAGAAATGGCAAATTTGCTAAGAAAATCCCAAATGGGTTCCAATGAGTGAGAAACAACAGAACAAGAACAAAAAGCAGAGGAGACTGGCAAAATGATGGTTTTACATATGACAAAAAACTCTTGTAGGGCTAATTTAGAAGGTGAAGTAATTATAAGTAGTTATTGATCTGGTTGGTACATATTGATTTTGTAATCGATTCTTCTAAAACTGGTTAAAATCGATTTGATCACATACTAATTGGTTAGCTAGTAGTAATCTAATAATAATAGTTAATATTAGTTAAGAACCTTACTCTCAAAGTTGTTGTGAGACCACATAATAATAGTAAAGCACTTAACCCAGTGCCTGGACCATTGTAAGCATTATATGAAGATTAGCTATTATTAGTCTTAGTCTTTGTAAAATGTTCAAAGGAAAAATATTTTTTCCAAGATTGAATCAGAACATGTTCCTCAAGTCTATAATTTCAGTTAAGAAGATTGAGTCAGAATAAGTGTTCAATGGGAAGCTGCTTAGATTTTTATTTCTGAAAGATCTAGAAACGTGTGTATTTTCTAAGTTCCCTTTCATGTCTAGTACCAGAATGTTATTGTAGTAACTTCTCATCTTGACATCTATACTACAAAACTTCTAAATGCTAGAGGGCTATGTCTCTAATATTCCATTACATAAACTGTGATTAATCCTTCCATCACATTTCCATGTACATACTCACATAGTTATAAGAGTTCAATGGACTAAAGTGATCTCAGTGGTATGGTGTGGTCTCAATGATCAAATGCAGCAACCTTTTCCAAGAAGCCACTTAGTTGCTTTACATAGTTTTTGGTTTGAGGAATAGGTTACAATTTTTTTTTCTTCCAGATTGTTCCTATGGAGGCACTAAACTATCCTAGAACATAAATTAATATTTGTCCAGGGGCCTATTGGCCTCTGTCAAAAACCTGTACTTTGGAACAGTGGCAGTCTGTTGCCCCTGGAAACTCTGCCTTGTGGCTTGGCATCATGGGAATTTGCACTGCCTTTTTCATTGAGGTCATCCAACTCAGTGGGATGGAAAGTGATTGGAAAGAATTTAAAGTTTTCACTTTTAAACTAATTTCATTATGAATTAGAAATGTTTGTTTCCCATACGAATCAGGATTCATTAGTATAGACTAATCACAGGATGTCTTATTAAATTTAAAAGACCTTAGAAAGACGTAGGTGTGATAGAATACCACAGAAGGTAGGAAGTTTAAGCCATAATCAGAGATGTATAAATGCTGTATATCAAATTTAAGATCATTAAGAGTACTGAAATCAATATTACTTTTGACAAGATAGAACTAGTTTGGGCATTAATTGTGTTTGGAGAGGTAGGTCTATAGTTCAGTCAAATGTGATGTTTAGGTTATCCATCTTTTTACCTGTCTGGTGCAGATAAATCACAGACAATTAAAATAAGGAAGAGGAAAGAAATAAAAAGAAGGAAAAGGAAGGGAAGGGAAGAAGAAGCAAAGCAAGACAAAACAAGATAAGACAAGGCAAACATTAAAGTACCCATAAACACTTAGAGGGTTGAAGAATATTTATTTTTTCCAAGAGAAATTTCTTATAAATTGCTTGGTTTACCTAATTGTTTCTCTCAAAGAAAAGAAAATGCATATAAATAAAAGTCTTTTTAATTCTGAGTCACTGATTTTACTATTCAAGGACCTAATCTGATTCTCTTTTCTTTCTTGTTTTTTTTTTTTTTCTAGGAACTTAGCTGGTGGTACTTGTTTGGTAGATTGAGATTTAAGATTTAGAAGACTTCCTCTTAAACATCCTGACTAAATGATAGTGACTTAAGATGGGGCAGTCGGGTGAGGGAGGGAGGGAAGAGACAGAACAGCATGCTTTGTGACTGAAATACATGAACTTCAAAGCTCATGTCAGACAAAGTGAACTGATTTGTGGTCCTGTCTAGTATTTGTGACATCCCAAAGGGCTTCATTTTATGGGAGAAAGAATGAGCTGTGCTTTCCAGGCTTACACATTAAGCAGGAGAATCCTTCTGTTTTAGGTCTCTTACCTCCTTACTTTTCTGGGCAGAGGAATGCTCGCTGCAGTCCTTTGAACACGCTCCCAGTTTCAGAGTGCCCTCATTTTAATCACTTCACTTCAATAAACTCATTCACTAGAGCTTTCCCACAGCCAGAGAATGCAATCTGGGCTGGCCTACTCGGGTTTTATGAGCTGCTGTCCTAGAAAGAGAACAGGGGAACAGTTCTGTTCGGCTATTGACAGCATTCCTGTGCTGTCATGTCATGGGGCTTCAGAAGTGTTTAGGAATCTCATGATTAACACATTCCATCCTAGAGCAATATGCTAGACATCCTTGTGTGCAGGGGATTCTGCTCAGAGAATTGTATAGGACTAGAGGACAAGAAAATAGAGTTAGAGAATATTATATAACAAATGGCTTAGTATGCAGAATAAGCTATATGTTTCTTGATGGTGCTGTCAATTCTACTTACCAAAATGTTGACAGAGGGCATAGGACCCTTCTTCTATAATCCATACCACCTACTGTAAAGATATTTAAAATGCAGACTGAAAAATTGCATTTCTGGGTCCCAAAGCGAAAGGAAATTGTAGCATATAGTAATCATAGTTTATTTTCCTTTTACTCTTTATCCTTCAATCCAATCAGTTACTTAATACTTTTGATTTTGCCCCCATAATATTTCTCCTTTTCTCCTCCTTCCATTGTAATCTGGCTAGCTCGAGCCCTCATCATCTCTTAACTAGATTATTATAAAGATCGCCTGGTTAGGAGTCCAATTGGACTCCCTGCTTCCTGTCTCTCCCATCCAATCTTTCTCATTGCTGTGAAAATGATCTTTGTCTGACACAAATCTGATCAGGTCATTTACTCCTTTGTTCAAAAATCTGCAGTAGTTCCTCATTGCCTATTCTAAATTATAAATCGCATCAAGATATTCAAGATATTTCACAGTATGGATCTAAATTACTTTTCTTCTCTGATCCAAATCTAGTTTCCTTCATATACTCAATGGTCTGGCCAAATAGGACCATTTTCTACCCCTTTTTCTCCTACTGGCCTCTCCTATTTCCATTTATTTACTTTTGTCATTTCCTGAAATTGATATTTTTACTGAATTTAAATTTAAAGTCATTCCCTTCCTTAAACATTCAACTCAGTTACCACCTTTTCCCTGAAATTTTTCCTAATGTTACATATGAAAGCGAACTCTCCTTTTTCAAATGTTTCAGAGCACTTTTATTCTCTCTCTAAAGCATTTATTACATTTTACTCCCTTATAGTTAGTTGTATACATGGCTTATACTTCCCCATTAGATCATAAACTCCTTGAATGGAGGATGTGTACCTTAGTTAATCTTTGTATCTCTATTAGATTGTCTTATAAATGATGGAAACTTAATAAATGTTTGTAGAATTTAAGCCATAACAGTAATTCGTATTTATATTGTGCTTTTTGGCAACATACCTCTGAGGGAGGTAACACTAGTAATACCCACATTTAAAAATTTTTATTGGAATTCTATTGCCCTTTATTAGTTTTCCTTTTTAAATTAAAGTTCCTTTTAAATTAAAAGAAATCTATTTTCTCTCCTTCCCACCATCTCAGCCCATGAGGTGGGGTAGGAAGAAAGAAAAACACAATCTTTGTTGTAAACATTTAAACAAAAAAAAATTTCCTCATTGGTCATATTTTTTAAAGTACACCTCCCCATATACATCTTGAGTCCTTCCCTTCTTCACTATCATCAGTCTTCTGGAATCATGGATGGATGTTATATTGAATCAAGTTTTAAGGAATAGTAAAATTAGCAGAACCAAAACTATTTATAAAGCAAAAAATAGCATTAAAAAACAAACAGCTAATAATTTCATTTTACAAAATATATCTGATATTGTTAAGTGGAAGGTACACTCATCACTAACAAGAGCGCCCTCTTCCCCTTGCCTTCCTTCTTCATGACCTTCCCCTGACCTAGAACAACATCAGGTTGCTTTTTTGTTCATATGTCTTAGATGAGAGTCATTCCTCCCAGTAAGATAGAGGACTTTCAGGATTTGCTATTTTCTCTGCATCTAAACCCTGCAAAACCCCTGCTCCTACCCAAGTATTGCCATTTGACATACTTACATAACCTAAGATCCTTGAACCTTGGAATCACCCACTTATGAATTTAGGAATTCTGACCCTTTCTATCACTTACAATGAAATTTGATTTTATGTTTTGTTGCCCAATATGTAGTGTAAACTCCTAAAGCAAGGATTGTCTCACTTTTTCTCTCTGCATCTCCAGGGCTTAGCACAATGTTTTATGCCTGACAAATGCTTTATAAAGATTTTTTCATTCACTCATTCAAATATACATATATTCATTCATTTGTTCATTCATTTATTTGAGAAAACTGAGGCCCTAAGGGATTAACTGACTCACCTGAGGTTATATGAATATGTTATGTTGGACCTGAGATAGGAAGTTAGTTCTTCTGACTCCATGTCTAGCATATCAAGATAATTTAGTATTGATATAATGGAAAGAGCTTCAGAGGGCAGAGGTACGAAACCCTATTCTCCTCTTTACTATCTGTGTGGTCTTGGGAAAACCCACAGTCATGGGTCTCAGTATCATCATCTGTAAAATAAATGGCTTATATTAGAAGACTATCATTCCTCTAGCTCTAAATCTCTCCTAAGAAACTGATAAAGTATATTTATAATCATTTGCATTTATTAAGAGGTTCAGACAATACAAAGCAATGGATAACCTAAAAGTCATTCATGTTTAGCTTTAGAATGATAGTTAGACAATAGAAACAAAAACACCTTAAAACAAATGCCAGTTAGATTTTTCTAAAAATATGTTGCTTAGGTTAATAATAAAATGTATTAGTATTCCTGGATCAACAACAAGATGTGAAATAGCCTAAGAACATGTTAGTTTTCCAGGGGATATGTACATGGATTGCATAAAAGGCATAGTCTACACATGAGTAATGTTAATTAAATATATACAGAGGTTTAATGATGGTATGGTTGATGAAGGGATATTTCCTCACAGAATGCCAATATTTAGAAGATTATTGATAGTTCTTGTAGTTGTTATTTGTCCTTCATTTTTAGAGAAGACCAGTGATATCACAATAATGTCTTGACCTGTACATGAATTGGATTTAAGTGAGAGTGTCGAACAGTCATCAGACTCACTCTCTCTTCCAGCCATCCAAGTACAGTGGCAAGACAAAAGTCTGGATGACTTGTGATGGGCTGAGATGTATTGAATGTCTCGGGCATCTTTGATGTCCAACTAAGTTCTAAGTGTCCCATACACAGCATCTGCTTCAGCTACCTTCATGGCTATGAGAACAAATTATTCTCATCCACACATTCCACCAGGAAAAGTCTTTGTGTTTGATGTAGATATTCCCCTGATTCACCAAAAGGTTTGAAGTTTGTTGGTTGCCCTCAACCTGGTTTAGCTCATCTACTGAGATGGTTCTACTGGAGGATGGCCACTATGCATGCTACAGCTTCTTTGAGTCACAGGTGAGAGTTGAGTTGGGTGAATCATAGACATCAAAGGTGAGTAAAAAGTCCTGAAAAGGGCTCAGCTAGCTCTTTCAACAGAGGTGCTAGCAGTCTTTCAGCAAATAGAAATAAGTGAACTAACAAGAGTAATTGCTGATTCATGGAAGCCATCCAACACACTGAATTGGAGCAGGCTAAGATAATTCTACGTGACATTTATATAGAAATCTGAGGTTTGTCAGACATTTTTTCGAACATATTTTATTCCCACAACAATCCTGGGAGTGGATGCTATTATTATTCAACTTTACAAATGAGGAAACTGGGACAGAGACTAAGTAACTTGCCCAGGACCTCAGAGATACTAAGTGTCTGAAGACAGATTTGAACTTAGGTCTTCTTGATTCTTAGTCTAGTGCACTATTTAGCTGCCTTGGTTCAAAAGTTCTTAGCATGGCGGTTAAGATGGTGACAGAGTAAGGAGCAGCTGCTCAATCTCTCCTAACCGAAGCATACAGGACTCCTCAAAGGGACATAAAAATGAATCCAGACGAATGAAGGGATCCCACAACAGGGCACAGCATTGAAGGTACGTGGAATCGGGACATTTCCACTCTATAAAGGGATGAAACAGCTCTCACTAAAACGCGAGAGGAAGAAGCCCCTCCCCCACACCCCACACCATGTATAGCTCAGAGGCCAGTGCACAAGAGTTAAAGCAGTTTTGGGGCACCCATTAAGTCACTGGCAGCTCCAGGGCTTGTCCCTGAGAGCAGCAAGACTTAGGACCCCAAGAGGCTAAAGAACGTGCACAGACTTTCCTGAGTGTCTAAGCGGGTGAAGGCAGTGCTCCAGGCGCAGACAAGGATCTCGAGTGCAGGCTTGAACCGCGAGTGGGGGCCCTATGCAGACGGGAGCACAGCTGTGAAAGCAGCGCCCTGAGACTGTTGAAGGAGCCTCAGGCAGAGGGGCAGACCAGGGACAACCAGGAGGCTTGACCACGAGAACAACAAGACCTGAGACGTCAGGAGCTTAGAGAGTGCAGACAGACCCTGAGTGTGAGGATAAAGCACAGAAGGTGCAGGGCTAACAACAATGGCAAGCCAAAATCAGGAAGCCCAGAAGAGAAAGATTATCAAGAAGAACTCTGGAACACTCGACAACTTTTACACAGAGAAAATCCAGACAACAGAGGAGGACAAACAAGTAATCATATCCAAACCTTCCCAAAACAATGAAAACTGGTCACAAACTATTGAAGAGTTCAAATCTGAGATGTTAAGAAAAATGGAAGAGATCTGGCAAGAAAATAACAGTTTAAAAGGCAGAATTTTGCAATTGGAAAGTGAGGCTCAGAAATCAAATGAACTGATAAGCAAATTGAACACCAAAAATGACCAGATTGAAAAAGGAAAACCAAAAGATTATAGCCGAAAACCAGTCCCTAAAGGCTAGAATTGAGCAATTAGAAGCTAATGATTTCTCAAGACAACAAGAACAAATAAAACAAAGTCAAAAGACTGATAAAATAGAAGGAAACATGAAATATCTCAATGAGAAAGTGACAGATCAAGAAAACCAGTCTAGAAGAGAGAATTTGAGAATCATTGGTCTTCCAGAAAAAGCAGAAATTAATAGAAACTTGGACTCCATACTAAAAGAAGATATTCAGCAAAATTGCCCTGAAGTTCAACAGCAAGAGGGCAATATAGACATTGAAAGGATCCATAGATCACACTCTACACTAGACCCAGAAAGGACAACACCCAGGAATATAATAGCCAAATTCAAGAGCTTTCAAGTAAAAGAAAAAATTTTACAAGAAGCCAGAAAGAGACAATTCAAATATCAAGGAGCACCAATCAGGATCACACAGGATCTGGCAGCCTCCACACTAAAATACCGCAAGGCTTGGAATATGATATTCAGAAAGGCAAGAGAGCTGGGCCTTCAACCACGGATCAACTACCCATCGAAACTGACTATATACTTCCAGGGGAAAGTATGGGCATTTAACAAAATTGAAGATTTCCAAGTATTTGCACAAAAGAGACCAGGACTAAATGGAAAGTTTGATATCCAACCTCAAAAATCAAGAGAAGCATGAAAAGGTAAATAAGAAACAGAGAGAAAAGAAAGAAAACTCATAATTTTTAAATTTGACTTTCTAAGGGTCTCAGTAAGATCTAATTATCTGTATTCCTATGCGGAGAAATGCTATGTATAATTCTCTGTAGTGAACTCTATTCACTATTATAGTATTCACTATTATAGCAATCAGAAGAATAATTCATAGGGAGAGGGTGGAATACTAAATGGTCTAAGATGCCATGGGGAGTGGGAAAGAGGGGGGTGAATAGTAGGGGACACCAAGAGAAACTTGAGTGAATAAGAAAAATAGGATATTCTATTACACACAAAGAGGGCATGGGGAGGGGACAAATACTATTATAAGAAGGAGAGGAAGAGAGCATTAAGAGGTAATATTTAAACCTTACTCTCAGTGTAATCAACCCTGAGAGGGAAGAGTAGCTATATTATCCATTGGGATATAGAACTCTATCTAACCCTACTGAGAAAGTCAGAAGGGATAAACCAAGGGGAGCAGGTGAGTGAGGAGGTCAAAAAAGGGAGGGGAGAAGAAGGGGGAGGGAATTCATTAGGCCTTTAAAAATAAAAAGAGGGGAATAACAAGGGAGGGGGTAGAAAGTGAAATTAATCAATGGAGAGGATAAGGGATACCAGCTCAAAGCAAACCACAGGTTTAAAAGAAAATAGTGTAAGAAAAAGGGGTGGGACTTGGGGAGGATACAAAAATATCAGGGAATGCACAACTGATAATTGTAACTGAATGTGAATGGGATGAACTCGCTCATAAAATGGAAGCAAATAGCAGAGTGGATCAGAAACCAAAATCCTACCATATGTTGTCTACAAGAAACATTTATGAGGCGGGTAGACATACACAAGTTTAAGGTTAAGGGCTTGAGCAAAATCTTTTGGGCATCAAGTGAGAAAAAGAACGCAGGAGTGGCTATTATGACCTCTGACAAAGCCAAAGTAAAAATAGCTATGATTAAAAAATATAGGGAAGGTCATTACATCCTGATTAAAGGCAGTATAAACAATGACGAAATAACGATGCTCAATATGTGTGCACCAAGTAGTATAGCATCCAAATTCATAAAGGAGAAACTGGCAGAGCTCAAGAAGGAAATAGATAGTAAAACCATAATAGTGGGAGATCTAAATATTCCTCTTTCAGATCTAGATAAATCAAACAAAAAAATAAATAAGAAAGAGGTAAGAGAGGTGAATGAAGTCCTAGAAAAATTAGATTTAATTGATATATGGAGAAAAATAAATAGGGACAAAAAGGAATACACCTTCTTTTCAGTTGCACATGACACATTCACAAAGATTGTCCATGTAATGGGGCATAGAAACATTGCAAACAAATGCAAAAGAGCAGATATAATAAATGTAACCTTCTCAGATCATAATGCAATAAAAATAATAATTAGTAAGGGCACCTGGACAGGCAAATCAAAAACCAATTGGAAATTAAACAATATGATTCTCCAAAACCAATTAGTCAAAGAAGAAATCATAGAAACAATCAACAATTTCATTGAAGAGAATGACAATGATGAGACATTCTACCAAACTCTGTGGGATGCAGCGAAGGAAGTACTCAGGAGGAAATTTATATCCTTTAGTGCATATATTAACAAATTAAGGAGGGCAGAGATCAATGAATTGGGCATGCAACTCAAAAAATTAGAAAGCAAGCAAATTAAAAATCCCCAGATGAAAACTAAATTAGATATACTAAAAATCAAAGGAGAAATTAATGAAATCAAAAGTAAATGAACTATTGAATTAATAAATAAGACTAGAAGCTGGTATTTTGAAAAAACAGATAAAATAGACAAGGTACTGGTCAATCTAATAAAAAAAAGGAAAGAAGAAAACCAAATTGACAGTATCAAAGATGAAAAGAGAGACCTCACCTCTAATGAAGGGAAAATTAAGGCAATCATTAAAAACTATTAGTCCCAATTATATGGCAACAAATATAACAATTTAGGAGATATGGATGAATATTTACAAAAAGATAAATTGCCTAGATTAACAGCAGAAGAAATAGATACCTAAATAATCCCATATCAGAAAAAGAAATTGAACAAACCATCAAAGAACTCCCTAAGAAAAATCACCAGGTCCTGATGAATTCACAAGTGAATTCTATCAGACATTCAAAGAGCAACTAATCCCAATACTATAAAAACTATTTGACATAATAGGCAAAGAAGGAGTCCTACCAAACTCCTTTTATGATACAAATATATTACTGATCCCAAAACCAGGTAGATCAAAAACAGAAAAAGAAAACTACAGACCAATCTCCTTAATGAACATAGATGCAAAAATCTTAAATAGAATACTAGCAAAGAGACTCCAGCAAGTAATTAAGAAGATCATCCACCATGATCAGGTGGGATTTATACCAGGAATGCAAGGATGGTTCAACATTAGGAAAACCATCCACATAATTGACCATATCATCAGTCAAACAAACAAAATTCACATGATTATCTCAATAGATGCTGAAAAAGCCTTTGACAAAATACAGCACCCATTCCTATTGAAAACACTGAAAAGTATAGGAATAGAAGGACCTTTCCTAAAAATAATAAACAGTATATACCTAAAACCATCAACAAGTATTATATGCAATGGGGATAAATTAGAAGCCTTCCCAATAAGATCAGGAGTGAAACAAGGATGCCCATTATCACCTCTATTATTCGACATAGTACTAGAAACACTAGCAGTAGCAATTAGAGAAGAAAAATAAATTGAAGGTATCAAAATAGGCAAGGAGGAGACTAAGCTATCACTCTTTGCAGATGATATGATGGTCTACTTAAAAAATCCTAGAGAATCAACTAAGAAGCTGGTAGAAATAATCAACAACTTTAGCAAAGTTGCAGGATACAAAATAAATGCACACAAATCATCAGCATTTCTATATATTTCCAACACATTAGAGCAGCAAGAGGTAGAAAGAGAAACACCATTTAAAATCACCCTAGACAATGTAAAATACTTGGGAATCTATCTACCAAAACAAACACAGCAATTATATGAACACAACTACAAAACAGTTTCCAAACAAATAAAACTGGATCTCAACAATTGGAAAGCCATTAATTGTTTATGGGTAGGACGAGCTAACATAATAAAAATGACCATTCTACCCAAATTAATTTACCTATTTAGTGCCATACCTATAAAATTACCAAAAAACTTCTGTTCTGAATTAGGAAAAATTATAACAAATTTCATTTGGAATAACAAAAGATCAAGAATATCAAGGGAAATAATGAAAAAAAATGTGAAGGAAGGGGGTCTAGCAGTACCAGATATTACACTATACTATAAAGCAGCAGTCATCAAAACAATATGGTACTGGCTAAGAGATAGAAGGGAGGATCAGTGGAATAGACTTGGGGTTAATGACATCAGCAAGACAGTGTATGATAAACCCAAAGAGCCCAATTTTGGGGACATGAATCCACTATTTGATAAAAACTGCTAGGAAATTTGGAAAACAATATGGGAGCGATTAGGTTTAGATCAACATCTCACACCCTACACCAAGTTAAATTCAGAATGGGTGAATGACTTGAATATAAAGAGAGAAACTATAAATAAGTTAAATGAACACAAAATAGTATACCTGTCGGATCTCTGGGAAAGGAAAAATTTAAAAACCAAGCAAGAGTTAGAGAAAATTACAAAATGTAAATTAAATGGTTTTGATTGTATTAAGCTAAAAAGGTTTTGTACAAACAAAAACGATGTAGTCAAAATCAGAAGGGAAACATCAAATTGGGAAAAAATCTTTATAACAAAAAACTCTGACAGGGGTCTAATTACTCAAATATACAAGGAGTTAAATCAATTGTATAAAAAAATCAAGCCATTCCCCAATTGATAAATGGGCAAGACACATTAATAGGCAATTTTCAGGTAAAGAAATTAAAAGTATCAATAAGCACATGAGAAAGTGTTCTAAATCTCTAATAATTAGAGAAATGCAAATCAAAACAACTCTGAGGTATCACCCCACACCTAGCAGACTGGCTAAAATGAAAGAAGGGGAGAGTGATGAATGTTGGAGGGGATGTGGAAAAATTGGGACATTAATGCATTGCTGGTGGAGCTGTGAACTGATTCAACCACTGTGGCTGGCAATTTGGAACTATGCTGAAAGGGCTATAAAAGAATGCCTGCCCTTTGATCCATCCATACCATTGTTGGGTTTGTACCCCAAAGAGATAATAAATAAACAGACTTGTACGAAAATATTTATAGCTGCACTTTTTGTGGTGGCAAAAAACTGGAAAAGGAGGGTGTGTCCTTCAATTGGGGAATGGCTGAACAAACTGTGGTATATGCGGGTGATGGAATACTATTGAGCTCAAAGGAATAATAAACTAGAGAAGTTCCAGGTGAACTGGAAAGGCCTCCAGGAACTGATGCAGAGCAAAAAGAGCAGAGCCAGAAGAACTCTATACACAGAGACTGATACACTGTGGTAAAATCGAATGTAATGGGCTTCTGTACCAGCAGCAATGCAATGACACAAGACAGCTCTGAGGGATTTATGGTAAAGATGCTACCCACATTCAGAGGAAGGACTGCAGGAGAGGAAACATATAAGAAAAACAACTGCTTGAACACATGGGTTGAGGCAGATATGATTGGGGATGTGGACTCGAAACTACCACACCAATGCAACTAACAACAATTTGGAAATTGGTCTTGATCAATGACACATGTTAAAACCAGTGAAAATGTGCATAGGCCATGGGTGGGGGGATAGCAGGGGAGTGAAGGGGAAAGTAGGAGCATGAATCATGTAACCATGTTAAAAATGAATATTAATAAATGTTTAAAAAATTAAACAAAAAAAGTTCTTAGCATGAACAATGTCCTCTGACTAATATTTCCTTATTCATTAGGAAGATCTTAAGTAGAGGGAAGGCTAGGTAATGGTTTTACATATGTTAAAGGATCTCATGGAAGTAATGATGAGATAGATGGTCTAATTTTAAAATTGCTTTGGTTCACCTCCTTGCCTTTTGGTCTCATTCATGTAATCTTCCCAGCCAAATCCTCTTCAAGAGGGCAGAAAATCAGTGCACATAGATACTTTAAGCACCCTGATCTGGAGAGAGAGAGGGAGAGAGGTGGGGGGAAGGGAGGGAAAACTCCCAACCTCTTGTGAATTTTTCTTGAGGGAATTTTTAATACCACTTACCTTAGAATTTCCTTTCCCACAGGCAACAACTGCTAGTTATAGTTCTAAATATGATAATGAGGTAATATAAAATCAACTATGTAGTTAACATAAGATTGTTAAGCTTCTCCTTCCAACTTCCATGTCTCTTTCAATAATATCAAGATGCATTATACATAGTCATATTTGAGTGGAGTTACCAATTCCTGTCAGTTTTTTTCTAGAAATGTCTGTGTGTCCTTGAAATTCCTTCCCCCATCATTTTCACTATCATTGCCTTAAACCCAGGGCCTTATCATGTCACTGGCATCACCTTGGAACAATGACCTCATTGCTATTAGCTTCTTTATTTAATGCAGTGATTCAGTTGGAAATTGGTTAGTGCTTACCTCCTATCTACAAAGCACTGGGGAAACAAAGGAATTAAATCCTCTGATGTTGAGAATGCAGCATGGCATAGCAAAGAGTGCTGCTTCCAGAGTCAGAGGACCTGAGTTCAAAGCCTGACTCTACTAAATACTATGTGTATTACCCTGGACACTTCAACTACTTTTGCTTTATTTAACTTATTTGTAGAATGAAGTTTCTGAATTAGATAATTTCTAAGGGCCATTTAGTTCTAAATCTATGATTCTATGATAAGAAACCAGCATTTCTCTCTGTCTCTTTCTATTTCTCTCTCTGTCTCTGTCTCTGTTCCTGTCTCTGTGTGTGTGTGTGTGTGTGTGTGTGTTGTGGATGGTGGAATGGGGAATTGGAGATTGATATATTCAAAGAGTAATCCAAGGTAAGGAGTAATGAATATAAAGGGAAAATATAAATAAAATATTTTAGAAAAAATGAAAGAGGTGGAGAATTTCCTCAAGCTATAATGTTGGTGCTAAGAGCATCAGGGAAAGCTTCAGAGGAGAAAGCATCTTAAACGATCCTTGAAAAAAAATTGGAATTCCAAAAGATGAAGAGGCTGCCTTGGGTATTAGAAAATGAGACAGATTTTAGAAGACTCAAGTTCAAATTCTGATGGCTGTGTTATCCTATACACATTACTTAACCTTTTCCAGCTTCCATTTCTTCATCTGTAGAGTAGGGGAAATAATCGCCCTTAACTTACAAGGTTCTTGTGAAAATCGAATGCTATAACACAGCTATACACACAATATAAACTTATATATACTAATAATACAAACTAATATAAATAAAAAATTGCTAACATTGCGTAGTACTTTAAGGTGTCACATATATTTCTCTCTATATGTATCTAGTTGTGTATGTGTAATATGTATAGATAAATAAATTATGTGGGTGTGGGTCTGACTCTTTTTGACCCCATTTGGAGTTTTCTTGACAAAGATACTAGAGTAGCTTACTATTTACTTCTTCACTTCATTTTACAGATGAGGAAACTGAAGATTTTATAAGTAATATATATATATATACATGTATGTGTGTGCATACATATATATTTCAAATTATATTTACCTGTAAAATTTCATAGGAAAAGTTTGGGACCAGAAGACAATAGGGTTACTGAGGAAGATATGACTAAGGTACTACTCAGAGTAGAAACAGCTGAATTTTCTCTTCCCAGAGAGATAAAAGAAAGAGGAAACAGATGCACATGTACAAAAATATTAATAGTAACAATTTTGTTTGTCATAAAAACTAAAAATTAAGAATTGGAAGTTAATGGTGTCACAATCAGCTGACAGAGAAAAATGAGATACAGTTTTGGAGACTTGGGTAAATACGGGCATTTCTTTTATTTGATTATATATACATATTACATATATTATGTATGTATATATATATATATGTATATATATATATTTGATATTAGGCTTCCTCCTCCTCTCCTTCAATGCAGGCATGGGGAATGGGAGGGAAAGTGTATAGATCTTTGTTGACTGAAAAAATTAAATTAAATTTGGCCTAAAAATAGAGCCAGATTTTTAGAGAGCTTTGATTGCCTGGATAAAGAGTTTATACTTTATTCTATGGATAATACAGGCCATTGATGCATTTTTTTGGATTGGGGTAATATATGGATGTCTTCCTTTCAGTCTATGTGGCATATAGACTCAATCCATACTATTTGATTATTTGTCCTTATCCAGGCTTTCAACTGATCACCTCATTTTAAAAAATTGTTTTCTGTATCCTACCACATCAAGTTTAGACTCTGGTTACCAGTAGTACCCTGAATAGCTATTTTATTTTTAACCACTTCTTAACAACAGAGAATACTAGCAGTGCAAAGATCATGTCTCGTTGGATAAAGTACTGGATTTTAAGTCAGGAAGACCTAGATTCAAATCCTACAACTGACATTTAATGACCTGGCAAATCATTTAGTCTTTCAGAGCTTCAAACATCTCCCTCACTGATTTATATATGGATATTAATTCCTCAACTCATGCTCTCTGCCCTAATGAGGCTAGTCTTCTCTCTGTCTCACAGCTCTATTGTTTTTTTCCCCTGGTTCAGGCTGTTTTCTTCTTTCTCTGTCCAAACCTTACTCATCCTTCAAGACCCAGCTCAAAACCTTTCCTGACATTTCTACTGCTCATTGATCTCCTTCTCTTCTGAACTCATCCAGCACTAACAGTCTGTGCCATACAATTAGCACATCATTATCACAGAATCATAGAAGTTCAGAGCTAAAAGAAACTTGAGAGATCATTTTGACATTCAGAAACAGGCTTTCTTTTCTGCATTTTAATTTATTACACACAGCTCTAAAAATCAGAGCTTCGATTTGGGAAAAATTTATGGAGGCTTAGATCTGGTACCTTTTTTTGGACAGGCCTGAGGAAAAGAATCTGGGAATTGAGCCATCAGTTGTTATAGAGGAGGTGGAATTCTAGGAGCACTCTCTTCACCATTAAAAACCTTTTGAACCAATGCCTGAAACATTCCTGTAGGTTAATTTTGACTGCTAGGGAAATAGTCTTCATTTGCATTGATTTTAAGTTATTTCCCTACCAGCAAACAGCTGGAAACAGTCATATATAGATACTTGCCTGAAGTAAAGGTTACTTTTTATAACTAGATTACTTCTTCCTATACCCAATTACTTAAACCTTCTCTACTCCCAAAGTCATCACTTAATGAGCTATACACATTCAATTCTTGATTCTTCTCCTAGTTTCCAGTTGGTTCTTGTTTGATTGGCATTCTCTTTAATTATCTATGATTCCCCCACCCCAGGGTCATGTTTTTCCCCCTTTCTCTCAATCTGGAACTTAAAATTTAGATGAAATATTTTTCCAGTACATTTTAATAGGTTTCTTTGAGTGGGACTATTATCTCTATTATACAATGTGATTACTAGAATCTTAAAATGCTTATTTCTTTTGTTATCTTTTTATTCCATAGGCAGCATGATAATGGATAAATCACTGAGCCTGGTGTCAAGAAGACATGAGTTCGAATACAGCCTAAGACACTTAGATATGTGACCCAGGCAAGTCACTAAGTCTTCACTTGTCTCAGTTCCCTCATTCAACAAATGGGGAAAATAATACAATTTATCACTCATATTCTTTATAGTACAAAATTAGAAAAATTTTAAAGCTCTTTGCTTAAAGTGCTTTATAACTATCTATAGTTATATAACAAAAATAAAAATAAAAATTTATCTGCTTCCTGGAAATGATTGAGGGAGAAAGAAAACATGGATTGGAAAATGTCAGAAGACTAATATTAAAAATTTTAGAGATTAAATCTGGAAAAAAATAAAAATAAAAAATAATTTAAGTTGTTAAGAGAATGAGCACCTGATTTGGAATCAGAGAAAATGGGTTAAGTTCCTGACTTTACTACTTGCTTTCTCTGTGATCTTAACTAGGTAATTATCTGGATCTCAGTATCCTCATTTATAAAATAAAAGTATTAGATTGACTCACTTATAAGAACCCTTCAGCTCCAAATGAATGATTACATTGTACTAGGAATACCTATTACACATCTATTTAATACCTAATACACATCTTTCACTTTCCTTGTGTTATTTTTCCTACGTCTTCTTTTTTGCTTCATCCCCATTTCATTTCCATTTCCAACAATGGCTGATATCACCATTAGTCATCCTATACATTATCCTTATCATAGACCTGGAAGGAAATGCCTGATGGGTGGACTCATTACAGGGGCCTTGTTTTCAACACTATACAAACATCTGGGTAGCAAGGGTTTACTTGTATTAGCAGCTCCATGGGGAGAAAAGTAGCTGAAAACTTTCAATAACTTTATTTCAAGATCTAGATTTTGACTTTATTTCTTTTTTAAAAATTATGTTTGAAAGCCAGTTTGAAGCCAGGTAGACTAAATGGATGTGGAGTGTAAAACTAAAGCTACCAGGAAGATTGGAGACCAATTAGTCCAATTCTCTCACTTTACAGTTGAGTAAATTGAAGCCAGGAGAGGTTAGGTGACTAGGTCAATAAATAGTAAGGATCAGAAATGAGATTTGAACTTAGGGCCTCTGAATCCAGTGCTTTTTATTGTTCTTTCCATTGTACTACTAGAGTTGCTCCAGTTCATTTCATCCTTATGTTTACCCTCTAGCTCACAAGATAAGTAATTTTTAAAGACTTGTATACATGGAACAATTAGAATTGACTATTAGGCATTTTAACCATAGTCACTTTCTTACATGTATGGAATTGCAAGGTCACAAAAGGTCCCTGAAAACCTTTATACCCCTAGAGAACTTTCCTTCATAGTCATATTATTTAACTCAATGTAATATGACCATAAATGCAATTATTAATGACATTTTTTTGTGAATGTAATTGTTCTGTTTTACTTGTTGGAACTTGTTACCCAATCTTTTAATCACTCTGATAGTCCTTCAAAATATCCAAGTTTGTGAGAATCAGTTTCACAAGTGGGTTTAGAAGAGGCTATAACAAATGTGTGAGATCAAAGATGGTATTCAATGTTTCCATTTCTATGAATCTTGTCATCCTTGGCCCACAATCCATTCAGCACCTGTAGGGTTGATGCAAAGTGTATTTCCACATCTGTCACTAGCAATTCAATTCCAGTATTTAGAACAATGTTTTTTTGGGGGGGGCAGGGAAGGAATGGTTCTTATGATTTCATTGTCATAAGGAACTCCTATTTTGGAAACTCCTTCTGCTGATACAGATCTCAATCTGTTCTGCAAGTCAGTTTAAAAGAGTTGATATAACCGCTAGCAGTTAAGTGATTTAGGTTCATAAAGATTATATATCTAGAGCCAGAAAATAATTGAAAGGCAATCCAATACAAATTGGGGGAAGGATGGAATTATAGACAGTTTCTAGGACAGAGGTCTCATATTTGAAATTTATAGAGAATTTTGTTAATTTTATAAGAATATGAGCCAAACCCCATAATTTTATAGAAGAAGAAACATGGGGAGCTTAAATGATTTGCTCAAGGCCACAAAAATAGTAAGTTATCAGAGACAAGGTTTGAGTCTAGGTTCTATAACAGCAGAGCAAGTTCTCTTTGCAATGAATCATGTTGTAGTCTAGTGTTACCATTACACAATAGATGTCACCCCCTGGTCTTTCTAACTCCAAAATTGACTCTATCTCTGCCACTTGCTGTCCTTCAGATGAAGGTTATATGAATGGACAGGATGAAGGACAGGAATGCATGTTTCATCTATCTTAGATTCTTCTTAGGGTCTTGGGATTCCATAAAGTTGGGGAGTGACATTGGAATTAGAACTTTTATCAGGGTCAGCTAGGTAGCACATGGGATAGAGTGCCAGGCCTGGAATTGGCAGGACATAGGTTCAAATACAGCTTTAGACACTTCCTATCTGACTCTTAGCACATCACTTAACTCCATTTGCATAGCCTTTGCCCTTCTGTCTTTGGGTTGTTACCAAGACAAAAAGTAAGAGTTTAAAAAAATAACTTTCACCAGACAAATAATAGGCAGCCACAATTTGGGACCAATTACATTCTCTTTGATCATCCAAAGAGTAACCAAGGACATGGAGTTTTTAAACAGAGTTAAGTAACATTAAGCAATACATAGCCTACAGCACTCAAAGAAGAGACAAATAGAATTCAAGCGCTGCAAGCTGACCAACAAAAAGTAAACATTAATGTTTCTCCAGTTACAACAGGCATATTAGGCACTAAATTTTAATTGGGTGAGTACCTGAATAACACAAACAATGAAGAAGAGTACCAGATTTATAAGATGAAACAAGACAAGGACATTTTCAAGCTGAGACATTTTATCAAGATTTATGGCTCAGGTTTCTACAGCCTGCATCAAACGGGTCCTATTTAAGATGCCCTCTTGGAGGATAAATACTATGTATTTTTTATCCTTTTGTTTCTTTAATGCTTAGGAAAGTGACCAGCAAATAGTAGTAGATAATAAATGAGTGACTATAGGCATAGTTACTTGCACACAGCAGGTGTTTAATAAAAAATTTTTAAGTAACTTTTTTTTTAATTTTAATTTTTTGCCTTCATTTATTTTTTTATTTCTTTATTTTTAGGGAATTTTTTCTATGGTTACATGATTAATGTTCTTACTCCCCCTACCCTCACCCGTAGCTCACACACATTTTCACTGGTTTCTTCATGTGTTATCTAGCGAGACCTATTTCCATATTATTATTATTAATATTACATAATTTTTATTTTTTAGAAAAGTTATAATGTTACATGATTCATGTTCTTAATTTAACCTTCACCCCCCAACTTCCTCCCCCCCCCCCCACTCCTTAGCCAATGCGCATTTCCACTGGTTTTAACATGTGTCATCAATCAAGACCTATTTCCAAATTGTTGATAGTTACATTGGTGTGGTAGTTTTGAGTCTACATTCCCAATCATGTCCTCATCAGCCCATGCTTTCAAGCACTTGTTTTTCTTCTGTGTTTCCTCTCCTGCAGTCCTTCCTCTGAATGTGGGTAGTGTTCTTTTCCATAAATCCCTCATAATTGTCCTGGATCATTGCATTGCTGCTAGTACAGAAGTTCATTACATTCTATTTTACCACAGTGTATTGGTCTCTGTGTACAATGTTCTTCTGGATCTGCTCCTTTCACTCGTCATCAGTTCCTGGAGGTCTTTCTAGTTCCATTGGAATTCTTCCAGTTTATTATTCCTTTGAACACAGTAGTATTCCATCACCAGCATATACCACAATTTGTTCAGCCATTCCCCAATTGAAGGGCATCCCCTCATTTTCCAGTTTTTTGCCACCACAAAAAGCACGGCTATATTTTTCTGTACAAGTTTGTTTATCTATGATCTCTTTGGGGGTAAAAACCCAACAATTTTATGGCTGGACCAAAGGGCAGGCAATCTTTTATAGTCCTTTCAGCATAGTTCCAAATGGCCATTCAGAATGGTTGGATCAGTTCACAACTCCATCAGCAATGCATTAATGTCCCAATTTTGCCACATCCACTCCAACATTCATTACTCTTCCCCTGCTATCATTTTAGCCAAACTTCTAGGTATGAGGTGATACATCAAAGTTGTATTGATTTGCATTTCTCTAATTGTTAGAGATTTAGAACACTTTCTTATGTGCTTATTGATACTTTTAATTTCTTTATCTAAAAATTGCCTATTCATGTCCCTTGCCAATTTATCAGTTGGGGAATGGCTTGATTTTTTTATACAATTCGTTTAACTCCTTGTATATTTGAGTAATTAGACCTCTGTCAGAGTTTTTTGTTACAAAGCTTTTTTCCCAATTTTTTGTTTCCCTTCTGATTTTGGTTGCATTGTTTTTGTTTGTACACAAGCTTTTTAATTTAATATAATTAAAATCATTTATTTTACATTTTGAAATTTTTTCTAACTCTTGCTTGGTTTTAAAATCTTTCCTTTCCCAGAGATCTGACAAGCATACTATTTTGTGTTCACTTAATTTATTTATAGTTTCCCTCTTTATGTTCAAGTCATTCACCCATTCTGAATTTATCTTGGTGTAGGGTGTGAGATGTCCATCTAAGCCTAATCTCTCCCATATTGTTTTCCAAATTTCCCAGCAGTTTTTGTCAAATAGTGGATTTTTGTCCCATATGTTGGGCTCTTTGGCTTTATCATAGACTGTCTTGCTGACATCACTTAACCCAAGTCTATTCCACTGATCCTTCCTTCTGCCTCTTAGCCAGTATCATATTGTTTGATGACCACTGCTTTGTAGTATAGTTTAATATCTGGTACTGCTAGGCCACCTTCCTTCACGTTTATTTTTTTTTATTATTTCTCTTGATATTCTTGATCTTTTGTTCTTCCAAATGAACTTTGTTATAGTTTTTTCTAATTCAGTAAAGAAGTTTTTTGGTAGTTTGATAGGTACGGCACTAAAAAAGTAAATTAATTAGGGTAGAATGGCCATTTTTATTATGTTAGCTTGTCCTACCCATGAGCAATCAATGTTTTTCCAATTGTTTAGATCTAGTTTTAATTGTTTGGAAATTGTTTTGTAGTTGTGTTGGTATAATTCCTGTATTTGTTTTAGTAGATAGATTCCTAAGTATTTTATATTGTCTAGGGTGATTTTAAATGGTGTTTCTGTTTCTACTTCTTGCTGTTCTGATGTGTTGGAAATATTTAGAAATGCTGATGATTTATGTGTATTTATTTTGTATCCTGCAACTTTTCTAAAGTTGTTGATTATTTCCACTACCTTTTTAGTTGATTCTCTAGGATTTTTTAAGTAGACCATCATATCATCTGCAAACAGTGATAGCTTAGTCTCCTCATTGCCTATTATGATACCTTCAATTTCTTTTCTTCTCTAATTGCTACTGCTAGTGTTTCTAGTACTATGTTGAATAATAGAGGTGATAATGGGCATCCTTGTTTCACTCCTGATCTTATTGGGAAGGCTTCTAATTTATCCCCATTGCATATGATGCTTGTTGATGGTTTTAGATATATACTGTTTATTATTTTTAGGAAAGGTCCTTCTATAATATACTTTAGTGTTTTCAGTAGGAATGGGTGCTGTATTTTGTCAAAGGCTTTTTCAGCATCTATTGAGATAATCATATCATTTTTGTTTGTTAGCTTGTTGATATAGTCAATTATGTGGATGGTTTTCCTAATGTTGAACCATCCTTGAATTCCTGGTATAAGTCTCACTTGATCATGGTGGATAATCCTCTTGATCTCTTGCTGGAGTCTTTTTGCTAGTATTCTATTTAAGATTTTTTGCATCTATGTTCATTAGGGAGATTGGTCTGTAGTTTTCTTTTTCTGTTTTTGATCTACCTGGCTTTGGAATCAGTACCATATTTGTGTCATAAAAGGAATTTGGTAGGACTCCTTCTTTGCTTATTATATCAAATAATTTGTATAGTATTGAGATTAGTTATTCTTTGAATGTTTGATAGAATTCACTTGTGAATCCATCAGGCCCTGGTGATTTTTTCTTAGGGAGTTCTTTAAGGACTTGTGCAATTTCTTTTTCTGATATGGGATTATTTAAGTATTCTATTTCTTCTGCTGTTAATCTAGGCAATTTAACTTTTTGTAAATATTCATCCATGTCACCTACATTGCTATATTAATTGCCATATAATTGGGCAAAATAGTTTTTAATGATTGCCTTAATTTCCTCTTTATTAGAGGTGAGGCCCAAAAGATTTTGCTCAAGTCCTTTACCTTAAACCTTTATATGTCTTCCCGCCTCAAGTGTGTTTCTTGTAGACAACACATGGTAGGATTTTGGTTTCTAATCTAATGCTATTTGCTTCTGTTTTATGGGCGAGTTCATCCCATTCACATTCAAAGTTATAATTATCCATTGTGTATTCCCCAACATTTTGATATCCTCTCCTAGTTCTACCTCTTCTTCTTATGCTATTTCTTTTTAAACCAGTGGTTTGTTTTAAACCAGTAACCCTTGTCCTCTCCCTTGATTTACTTCCCTTTCTACCCCCTCTCAATATTTCCCTCTTTTTATTTTTAAGGCCTAATGAATTCCCTCACCCCTCTCATCAGCTCCCTCTTTTTTTTTTTTCAGGAAGACCAGTGATTCTCAAATTGTCTCTTCTAGCCCTGTTTTCTTGATCTGCCAATTTCTCAATGAGATATTTCATGGTTCCTTCTATTTTATCAGTCTTTTGACTTTGCTTTATTTGTTCTTGCTGTCTTGAGAGATCATTGGCTTCTTCTTGCCCAGTTCTGGTTTTTAGAGACTGATTTTCTGCTATAACCTTTTGATTTTCCTTTTCGGTTTGGTCTATCCTGTTTTTTAGCTGTTTAATTTTGGCTTGCAATTGGGAGTTTCTGTCATTTAACCTGTTAATTTCCTTTTGAGTTATTTCCCACTTCTCTCTCCAAATCTCTTACATATTTCTCTTGATCTCAGATTTGAACTCTTCAGGAGCTTGTGACCAATTTTCATTTTTTTGGGGAAGGTTTGGATATGATTACTTGTTTGTTCTCCTCTTCTGTTTGCTCTGTTGTCTGGATTTTTTCCTTGTAAAATTTGTTGAGTGTTAAAGATTTCTTCTTGATCTTTCTCTTTCGGGGTTCTTGTGACTGGCTTGCCATTGTTAGCTGTCTACCCTCTCAGGTTTATCCTCACACCCAGGGTCTGTCTGTGTTCTTTAAGCTCCTGAGGTCCCAGGTCTAATTGTTCTCAGTGTCAAGCCTCCTGGTAGTCCTCTTGCTTGTTCCTCTGGCTGAAGTTCCTTTAACAGTCTCAGGGAACTGCTTACACAGTCATGCACCCCTGTGCACTGGGTCCCCACCCAAGGTCTGTGCCTGGACTCAGGGTCTGGTTCTTTAACCTCTTGGTTAAGTCTTGCTCCTCTTAGGAGCAGGCCCTGGTGATCCCAGGTAGCTGCCATGAACTTAATGGATGCCCCAAACTTGCTCTAACTCTTGTGCGCTGGCTTTGACCCTGTAGGTGGTGTGGGGGAGGGGGCTGCTCAGCTTGCATTTTAATGAGAGCTGTTTCACCCCCTTATAGCATGGAAATGCCTCGATCCCACATATCTTCAATGCTGTGCCCTGTTGTGGAGTCCCTTCATTTGTCTGTATTTGGTTTTTATGTCCTCTTGAGGAATCCTATCTGTGTGGGTTAGGAGAGGTTAAACAACTGCTTTTTACTCTGCCACCATCTTAACCCAGAAGCCTGTTTAATAAATTTTTGTTGAATAGGCTATAGATTATGAGTTTCTAAAAGTCAAGATTTTTGTATTCAGAAAACTAAGCAAAGTACTTGGCACAAATAGGATCTTAATAAATACCTATTGATAGACTTGCAGCTTTTCAAAAATCTCAAAAAAATACTGTGCTATCTCAAACTTCAATGATTCTCTTGCCATGAAATGTATTTTAAAATTTTATTTTATCTATTTTAAAGTCATATTGACTGGATAGTTATCTAAGACCTTTTTTGTTAATGTGGTAGAACCTAAGGGTCTTTGTAAATTTTCACAACTATTCTTAAAGTTTTGACATGTAACTGGACTCATCTTTTAAACTACAAATGAGAAGACTTAAAGAAACTCAAGATCTATTGAAAACCACAATGCAGTTTCTTAGTCTGTAATTCCAGACTAATCCAAATAGATCCTAACAAAGAAATATAGTTCCTATTTTACTAGCCAATATAATAGTGAATTAACAGTTTCATTGTGTACTTTGTCCCTTTAGGCCAAATAAACAAATTTTGAAACTCACCTAGAACCCTGTTTTTGCAGTCATAGTATAGTATATTTATTTGAAAGAACCCAAAGTACAAGAATCAGCACACAGTACTTCAAGCCCATTAAAGAAACATAGACTGTAGGAAACATACACTATATGTTTCATTTCTATAAATATAGTCATAGGTATAAGGTCTAACATACATTTCTCTCAATCTGTATGTATTCATGTTGCATACCAATGTATGCATATACCAATAGAATCTTTCAACCAATAGATATATGTGAATGTGTGTGTGTATGTATGTATGTATATATATATATATGTAAATATGTAATTGGGCTTATTTTTTACATATATGCTACTTACTATATTTGCCACAATATATACTTCTGATATGTTTGAAATAGTGTGTACTGTTTCTTGTCACCAGGTTCTTCCTGTTAAATAGCTACTCTTTGAATGACTGCAAGATAAAGAACTAGGTCACTTTGAAAACATGTATCCTTTTATCTATAAAAGTAAATATTCATGTATACTTCAATGGATTCAAGATCTCCTGGCATGCATAGTCTTCCACTGGTATAGATTACAAACTATTAGAAACTTGCATCCTATGCTACTCTTATCTTTTCACAAGTCATTTACCCAATATATTGGAGGACTGTCTCTGTTTAATTTCATATTTCAGAGATATTAGTGTAGAATTTTGGCTATCCATCTGTTAATTCTTTTTTGCAATATCAGTGATATTAAATTAAAAAAGAAATAGAGGGGGCAGCTGGGTAGCTCAGTGAATTGAGAGTCAGGCCTAGAGATGGGAGGTCCTGGGTTCAAATCCAGCCTCAGAGACTTCCCAGCTGTGTGACCCTGGGCAAGTCACCTGACCCCCATTGCCTACCCTTACCACTCTTCCATCTATGAGCCAATACACAGAAGTTAAAGGTTTAAAAAAAAAAGAAATAGAGGCAATATAACCATACTAAAAATCACTGAGGGCCATTTATTGAGGTAGAAGACCACACATTTTACATAAATATTAATATTTTATATATGTATGTGTATATTCATATATTAATTTAAATTTTATTCATTAGTACTTTATACCTTAAAATAATATAGAAACTTTCTACTCTGTTTGAGGCAGTGTTGTGGCCTATGTCTAGGACATGTGTTTGATACCTTGGCTCTACATGACCACCCTACTTCCTTTTTTTCTTTTTGTATTCTTAATTATGTATTGCATGTATATTATCATTAGTGGCTTCATGACTGTATCCATCATATTTCTTTCCATAGTCCTCTGATTCATATGCAGTTTTTATTCTTCTAACACTTGCATGTTTCTTCACTCATAGACATATAGCATCACTAGCAGACTCTGAGTAGGAAAAGGAAGGGCTTTAAAAAAATTAATATTTTTCTTTTTTTATCAAAAAAATACAATTTATATTAGTCATTGTAATAGCAAACTCATACATAACCAAGACCCCCAAATAAAGTCATAAATACACTGATGTGAAAGACAATTCCAACAGTTCTTTCTCTGCAAGTGGATAGCATTGCCTACCATAAGTCTTTCAGGATTATCCTAGATCAGTGCATTGCTGAGAGTAGTCAAGTTTTCAATGATAATCATTGTCCATTATTGCTGTTACTGTATACAATGTTCTACTAGTTCTGCTTATTTCACTCTTCATCAGTCCCTACAGATCTTTCCAAGTTTTTCTGAAATCAAAGGAAGAGCTTTTGAAGAGGAAAGCAACTTGAGTTCAATTTTTCCAAAATGTTATCCATCCTGTTATCTTCCTATTTAATTCTTGGCCAGGTTCTTTTCCATTTGGAGTTCTATTCAAGATATATCTACTTATAAATGAACAAAATGGATTCCATGTTCTACTGATGATCATATTTTATTTCATTTTTTAAATTTTGGAAAATATAATTTAATTAATTAATTTAGAATATTTTTACATGGTTACAAGATTGATGTTCTTTCCCTTTCCTTCCCTCCACCCTCTCCCATAGCTGACGCACAATTCCACTGGGTTTTACATATGTCATTGTGATGATCATACTTTTCACCATCAGTGTCCATCATTTTCCCCGCTAGGGTTGATGGATATTCTTATTTTATCTAATTGAATGAAAATTTGAAGGGGCCATATAATGTTGTGGGGCTCAATCCAAGCAGCTCTGTGATATAGGAACCATATCAAGACAACCTATCTATCACTAGGGAATCACTTCCATATTTGTATTTCACACAGCTTATATTCATCAAAGAAACTCATTAGTATATACTCCATGGAACTGACAAACATCTTTGGTGAACATATGTGTCTGTTTTATACATCGTTTGAAGGTGAAACTCAGTGGACTATGGAACAAAGTTATTTTCTTCCTTGCATCTGTCATAATCTAAAGAAATGGATGGGGGGTGCCTTACATGAAAAGGACTATTTAAGGGTACATTTTGTTTCAAAAATTCACATCTTAATTTTTCTTTTGGAAATCAACCATTGATCTATTAAAGTATTAGATTTTCCACAGTAGGTTTTCCCAAACTTTAGATCAAACACATTTAGTTAGGCTAAGAAATCATTGCAAGATATCCTTGATCCACAAATGCATATCAAATGGTTGTTTTAATCTTGATTTATTTCCAAAAGAAAAATGTCACATCACTCAGTATTTGAAATAAGCAAAAAACATCTTATATAGATTGAATAAGCATGGCATATACATATGTATGTATATAGACATATAATCCAATTTTTATTTTTTAAAATTTTTATTTAAATTTTCCCCAGATAACATGTTAAAATTGTCAATATTTTTCTGACATTTTGCAATTTTCTGACATCTGTAATTTACAATTTCACACATTTTCTCTCTCTCTCCCATCCCTTCCCCTCTCCAAAGATGGTAGTTAATAGAATATAGATTATATATGTGTTATTGTATAACATATACTTTCATGGTCATCGTGTTGTGAAAGAAGACATTTCTTATGCTAAAGAAAAACAATGGAAATAAAGTGAAGAATTATTTACTTCTATCTGCATTCAGACTTTATCAGTTCCTTCTATAGTAGTGGATAGCCTTTTTCATGATGAATCCCCTTGCAGTCTTAGATTTTTTTTTTTTAATTAAACCCTTGTACTTCGGTGTATTGTCTCATAGGTGGAAGATTGGTAAGGGTGGGCAATGGGGGTCAAGTGACTTGGCCAGGGTCACACAGCTGGGAAGTGGCTGAGGCCCGGTTTGAACCTAGGACCTCCCGTCTCTAGGCCTGACTCTCACTCCACTGAGCTACTCAGCTGCCCCCTGCAGTCTTAGATTTTTGCAGTGCTCATAAATCATTCAAAGTTGATCATCATATTTTATTGATGTTACCATGTACAACATTCTCCTGTTCTGCTCCCTTTACTTTGCATTGCGTCATACAATCTTTCCAAATAATTTTGTGATCATCTTTGTCATTTCTTATGGTGCGATAGTGTGCAATAATACACAAAGGAGGAAGGGAATGACATGTAGGTCATCGTTTCACACTATCTTTGATCTCTTGGAATACAGATCTAGTAGGGGCATTGCTGGGTCAAAGTTTATGTAGTTTGACAGCCTTTTGGACATGGTTCCAGATTGGTCTCCAGAATGGTTGGGTCAGTTCACAATTCCTCCAGCAGTTTATCAGTATTCCAATTTCTCCACTTCCCTCTGACATTCAATCATTTTCATTTTTTGTCATATTAGCCAGACTGATAGATAGAGATGGTACCTCAGAGTTGTTTTAATTTTCATTTCTCTAATGAATGGTGATTTGGAGCATTTTTTTTCATATGGCCAAAGAGAGTTTTAATTTTTTCATCTGAATATTTCCTGTTCCTATTCTTTGACCACTTGTCAATTGGGGAATCCTTTGTGTTCTTATAAATTTGGCTCACTTTTCTTAAGACATGAGAAATGAGGTCTTTGTCAGTTATGTTTGTTATAATAATTTTTTCCTGCTTTGTTGTTTCTCTTCTAATCTTGGTTGTATTGATGTTGTTTAGGCAAAACCTTTTTAATTTAATGCATTAAAGTTGTCTGTTTTATATCTCATAATGTTTTCTATGTTTTGTTTGGACATAAATTTTTCCCTTATCCATAGATCTGACAGGTAAATTATTCCATGCTCCTCTAATTTGTGTATGGTTTCACCTTTATTTCTAAATCATATATCCATTTTGACTTTAACTTGGTAGATGACATGAGTTATTAGTCTATGCCAAATTTCTGTCATACTGTTTTCTAGTTTTTCCAGCAGTTTTTTTCAAACAGTAATTTCTTCTTCCAATATATATTTCTATTTTTAAATGGATGTAGATGTTATTCCTACATAATTGTTGCAGGGAAGTGGCCTAGGGTTCTCAAGACTATGAACATAATTTCTTTAAGATTCTAAGAAATATTTTGAATATGATCTTGGCAACAGGCCAAGTCTGTTTCCTGAGGACCAACTGAGGCTCATTGCCAATGTTAGTGATTACAGGATGAATTCTTTGATCATGACAAGCCATGCAACATAGGAAATTTTTAATGATCCTCAAACCTGTGGAGCCCTATCTGCTTCTTTAGTGATGGTGTTAGAATATTAGAAAAAGGAAAAAAGAGGGCTACAGTTTTTAAAATATCTATGAAGATAAATGTAATTATTTAAATGTTATGTTAAAATATGTTAAATACAACCACATAATTGACTTGCTATTGAAAGAACTGAACCACATTAATATTGATGATATTGTGATCAATATAATGGGACAACAAAGGGGATTTTCAGCTAAATGGAAGGGTGATTCATAGGTTTTCCACAGAAAAAGAGAGACGGAATTAATGGAGTTAGTTTTGCCTAAGGTCAAGAGAAAAAAGAAGCATCATTATATGAAGCATTTGGTAACCTTGTCATGAAGTATGTATGATGAATACAAGCAAAAACATCTCTTTGAAAATAATTGCAAGCTAGCCTCCAGTATCAGTTGCAGGAGATGCGAAAGCGAATACATTTTTGAAGAACTTGAAAAGTTACTTCAAATAATTCAATATAAAATTTGATAGTTTTCAACTTCAATTAGAATGGGCACATGAGATGCCATTGAAAATAATGTTGGAAAATAAAGTTCAGTTTTAACAAATGAAAGTAGCTAAAAACTTGCACTCAATACAAAAGGCATATTTCTGTGTAGAATAAATATTTTCTTTACTACAAGAACCAGAGAGTACTAGAAAATAGCAAACATCAAGCAAGATAACTAAAATTAATAAAGATGATTATCTAAACAGAGAAGGAATGATTGGTTATGGAGGAGGAAGCTATATGAAATGAGAATTACAAAATCGTTATGTAGTCAGAACATTGAATAACTTAAAAAATGGTCAAAATCAAGACCAAATTATAATCGAATAATAAAATAGCATTTGTTTACTAATGCTAATATGTATTAAGATCTATGCTAGGAGGACAAAAAAAATAAAATAGCTTGATCCCCAAGAATCTACATTGAAACATAAAAGAGCACATTGAACAGTGTCTAGCTCATCATGACCCCATTTGGGATTTTCTTGGTATAGATCCTGGAGTGGTTTGACATTTTCTTCTCTAGTTCATCTTACAGATAAGAAAATGCAGGCAAACAGGATTAAGTGACTTGTCTAGGGTCACACATTTAATATGGGTCTCAGGCCAGATTTGAATTCAGGAAGATGGGTTTTCCCCATTTCAGGACCAACATTCTATCTATTATAATACCTAAGTTCCCTATAGCTTCAACTTGACCTATTCAAATAAGCCATTAATATGAAACATGAGAAATGGGGGGAAAAGGTGATGCTATTGGCTTTGATTATTACCCTTGCCTACATAAGTTTAACTCATTTGATATAATCATCAAAATGTGGAAGCAAGAGAACCCAGAAACTCATGGTCAATCATTTGAACAGTTTGCCAAATTTGAAAATTGAAGACAAAATAGCTGAGGGCAATATTGGAATATAATACAATATTTGGCATATTGGAATACAATATAAACATGGGTTAAAAGTCAACAAATCTTGAGAGAAATGGCAAAAGATTAGGAGCAGTATCATCTCATTTTAAAAATCAGAAAAAAACCAGGGGAAAAGAAAATAATTCTGAAGAAAGTTTGGGTGAGACCTAGTGAAGAAATAGCATTTCAAAAGCATTCATTGATATAACTGACAAAAGGACAACAATAGATGAGAAAATATAAACTATTTTTGAGCATTTCTATAATGATCAATTTTGTTGTCAATGAGAATGGAAACATAACATTTGGATTCTAATACCTCAGTTGTAATATATTTTATTTGAGGAGAGAAAAATAGCATTTAAGTAGATCAGGGTGGGAAGAATCCCTGATTGGGAAAAACTACAAGCTGAAGAAATTCATTGTGAATGCCATATAATCTTGAAGGTTCTGGAATATCATTTTATAAAATATTGCAGAAATAGGACAATACCAAAGGAATAGGAAAAATAATCTGAGATATTATTACTAAAAAATGTAATTAAAAAGGTATTAGTAATAGAGGACCCAAAGTTGTATTTTTTTCAATTTTATAAAATCTGAATGAGAACCATCTAGCCACATAATGAGTTTGATGAAAATATGAGAAAGGATTGAATAGGCTTTCTTAAATAATTTTTTACAGCTAAAAAAACTAATATCACATGATTGATTAAAATGTTAAGATAATTTGGGATTCTACAAACAAGCATTTGATGGGCAAAAGAAAATACATCTTTTATTAAGTGCTGTCCTCCAACAAGGGATCATTCATGAATATATTAAAATGATGTAATATTTCTTGATAAATTTAACTAGTGTAAAACAGAGAGAAGTTTACATGATGAAAGTATCTGTCATTGTCATGGCAAATGTCGTGTGGTCTCATAAAGAAAGACTCACTTAAACTTTCATGAACTAAATGCAAATTGAAGTGAGTAGAACCAGGAGTACATTGTATACAGTAACACCAATATTGTATTATAATCAAATGTGAATGATGTAGATATTCTCAGCAATGCACAGTTGCAAAGGATTCGTGATGAAAAATGCTATGCATCTCCAGAGAACAAACTAATGGAGTCTGAATGCACATTGAAGCATATTTTATTTTTTTAACTTTCTTTATTATTTTTGGGAGTGGATTCTCTGCATTTTCTTTTGCAATGTGGCTAAAATGGAAATGTTTTGCATGACAGAAAATGTTTAATCTATATCAGTTTTCTCAAGGAGAGGGAGGGAGGAAAGAAAAGAATATGGAGCTCAATTTTTTTTTCAAAAATGTTTGTTCTCATGTAATTGAAAAAAAAAGAGTAAAAAATAAATGTATAAAAAGGTACTCATTTGAGACAATTGTCAAAAAGATCTTCTTCCCTCTTCACTGTACCCTATGCTTGCCTGTCCTTCAGACATAGAACATCACCTTGATTTTAAAGAGCCTACAGGTAGAAACCTCACAGGATTGCTAAGGAGAAAATCCTCATGCATAATCCCCATAACTGATGAAGAACAAGTTCATGTTTGATCTTCATCATCATGGTCTTTTTCTTTCTTCCTGAACTTCTTGGATTATTGGATAAGAAATTTAGAGATGAAAGAAACTATTCAGTACCACTCCCTAAATTTTAAAGATAAGGAAATAAGGCCTTGAAAGATTAGGTGACTTGTTAAAAGTGAACAACCAAGTTTGAATCCATTCATTTACTTCTCAGTCTTCTTTCTTTCCATTGCATTATTAGCTCAGAAACTTCTCTGTTTAGTCCTGGCATTCCTCTGCTGGGTTGAATAATGTCCCCTTTGCTTCCCCACTGATAAGTTAACCTTTTGTTTTGGGCTCTACTTTTTTTGGCTTCCAATGTGTTGCAGAACTCCCCTCTTCTTGAAATATACAATTATCTCTTGGTTGCCTGGAACACACCTATCATGAAGTATATTATTCTTTGGAAGATGATTAACTGTACAATCTTCTTTTTAAGAAAAATCATTAGACTGTCAACTGTTTTTATCTAATCTCTTAGATCTTTTCTCTATGCCCCTCAACTTCTGATTTCCTTTTTTAATTTTAACTCTAAGGGTTAGCTGAGGTTTTAGCCATTAATCAAGCAAGCGAAGAATTCATATCTTTTAGGATAGAAATTATCAATGACATATTTTGGATAAGAGTTTTTGCAATGTTTAAAAACCTGGACAAAGTTCTATTTAGTAGAGGCTAGGAATTTTCATAATATCTGGGAACAACCAAGAAATTGGACAAACGAAATGAATGAAAAATCCTGGTTATGACATACAGTTGGATGATGAATTATTTGACTTAGTAAATAAATAAATGTATTCAAGACAAAATGTTGAAAGTGAACATTGATTTGGAGTGTTATGAGACTTTGGAGATTAGTAATTCAAATCTCCATACTACTTTCTGGGCTATATGAGTACCAAGTTCAATAAAAAGTAAACAATGGTCTGAATTGTATTCAGGAAATTTTTTAGCATTTTCTGTTATTCCAAGTTGCTTCTTAATATAAAAATATATCTTGTTAATATTAATGTTATCCTAGTGATACAAAGTGGTTGCAGATTTTGGAATATCATGTGAGTGAAACAAGAGCAGAGGACATGCTCAGGGTGGGTTAAAATAGATTGTAACCTATTTCCAATGAAGACCTAAAGTAAAAAAATATATCGTACCTAGTATCATGCCAAATATGTTGTCATTAAAAGAGGAAATGAGTCAGTTATATATTGAAAGTAAAAGGAGACAGTCTAATTTTGTATTGGTAGCCACTGCATGTAAAAGGACCTAGAAAAAGAACTTTAATATAATGATACTTCTTCTTATGAGAAAATATGGTCAGAAGGTATAGGTGAATAAAGATCCATAAAGATGGATCCATGGAATAACAGTTGTATATTTGTTTACATCAATGTGATAAAATACAAATCTACTTTAAAATCTTACTAATGTTTCAAAGAGAGGTATTGTGGCAAAGTGAATAGAGAGTCAGATTTAGTTCATTTGAATCCCACCTCTGACATTCATTAGTTTTGTGACTCTGTGGAAACTGCTTAATGTTTCAGGGTTCTAGAGGTAACTCTGAATCTGTAAATTGCAAAGAATTTGCCATCCTGCATTGGTTGAGGGAGTTTCTTCACCTAGGACTTCCCTAAATCAATTAAATTTTAGCTATAGTCCTTCTTACTTTTCTGAGTAGTGTTAAAAAAGGAGTCCTCATACTCAATGACACCAATTGTCTGTGGAAACTTAGTGAAACATGTAACTTCCTTGGGCCTCTATTTCATCTGCAAATGAAGGACTTGGGCTACATTTTTTCTAAGGTCCCTTTCAATTCTACTTCTATAATCTCAGGATGAATGACTGTGTGAAGATAGGATTAATTTTCCTCTTGTCTAATAAAAGCTAATAAAATCAAGAACTTAAAGTACTCCTGCTTACCATTAAGTATGAGAGTTCACAAGTCATTTACTAAACTAAGCTCACACGCACCCCCAAAGGACACTGCTAATCCTTCCCTCCTTGGGTGGTGCTAGGCAAATTGAAAGACTGCCATTGGTTTTTGTGAAGAAGAGGGAGTGACGGAAAGTGACATGAAAAAAGAAGCATAATAGAAGAGACCAACATGATCTAGGATTCATTCCCTTCCTGGCATTGGGAGAGATTGGTTCCAGAGATTCCTTTCCTGGCTAGAAGGAGATTTTTTTCCCCTGGATCCTGCATTGGCTTGCTGGGTGAGTGGCTGAGATTCCTACTTTGGTTTTGGAAGAGGTTGTGTTGGTGGAAACCTGGGTGAAGACACCACCTGGACTTCTGGCCGAGGACTACCAGGAAATCCGCATGGAGACAGTCTTGGAGAAGCCCCTCATGGGGCTAAGCCAGACTTCACCAGAAAAAAAGCTGGTAAGATTGTTAGGTATCTTTCTCTTTATTTACATTTACACTTTCACTCTTCCCTCCTCTTTGTAAAGAAAAGCTGCTAAAAATCATTTTGACTTAAGCTATAATATTTTAAAATCAGTGACCACAATATTACTTTATAACTCTCATATTTAGCATAAAACCTAAATTTAAATCTTACAACTGCCATGTGGTCTGCTTTCAAAAAATAAACAAAATCATATTTCTTACTTATATTTTTATGAAGAATATCCTTGATATAGTCTTATATTTTATAGACATGATAAAATAGGCAAATATTACTATCCTTTACTTTCCTCCTCCACTCTTCCTCTTTGTTTTTTGTAGGTAAGAGTTAAATCTTTGATATTTTCCATTTTTTGGTAATATTCTCATCTTTGAGATACTTTGAAAATTAGCCCCTAAGTGTCTTATTTAAATTATGCCACCTATGGTACTGGTTTCTTCTTTATGTACTGGGTCAGGTTCTTGGGTTACCATCACTTTCCTAGAGAGTGCATTGTACACTGAGGTAAAAAAAAAAAGTCCAAATGTGGGAATTCTACTGAAATGTTACAGTTAAGAAGAATAGATCTAAATAAAAACAATAGAAACAGATTCCATTTTCTTTTTTTCATTAATTCAGTCTATGAATATTTATTGCGCTGCCTATATCCCTGTCAAAATACTAGGTTATGGGGGTGATGTCTTCACCTTAAATACCTCATGTACTATAAGAAGAGTAAGCAACAGATTCACAGTGAATCAAATGCAAAATTTGTACAAAATAGACACGAAATATATTCAAGCACTGGGTAAAGTTTTTTGCAGTTCATATCAAGATAGCTTTCAGGTAGGAAATAACACCTAAGTTGAATTTTTGAGTAAATTAATGATTCTATGAGTTAGACACAAAGTGGAAGTACATTCTAGAAATGAGGAATAATCTAGACAAATTTATTTATTGTTCTTCCAGTTCTGGTTTGCAGACTATGTAGAAGCTTCATGCCTCTATATTATTGTGTTTAAAATTATCTCATAGGACTGATATTTTGGGTAAAAATACAAGTTTTTTGATTACATCAGGTTTATTCGTTATGCCAGCATCATAGCTGATAAAGTGAAATAAGTTTCCCATGGCTCACTCATGACCAGAGGACAACCTGAGCTGCCCCAGGAAGTCCAATAAAATGATTTTTAGGAGTTCATTATTCAGCTTCTCCCTTGAATATCCCAAGCCAACTTTAATTGATGATAGCTAATTAAGAGATGGTACATTAGAACTTTAGCCCTTCCTCAAACTGGCAGGTATGTATATCAGAAAAATCCTTCCCTTCTGTATTTATTAGCCAAATTTTATTTTTAAAAAGGCATTCCTTGAAATTTTCAAGGGCAAAGAAAATGCAAAAAACAGGCCTGACTCAGATTCCAGACACAGGAATATGCAGTAATTCTCCCTAATATGTAAGAATTAATACAATATATAAAAAATAAATTCTCACAATATTAGTAACTTCTCTATGCAGAGTCAAAGAGACTATATAACAGCATACGCACACACACAGATTAAATGACTAAATTGTAAAATAAAGGAAATAATTGGTCCTTAATGAGAGAGTCAGTATACAAAGTCCACTATTGGGCATGTAGTCAGATCTTCAACAATGCTTACCATTAATATTAAATTGAAAGGGGCAAAGATGAAAAACAAAGTCATTGTAAGTGTTCAAACTGACCTGTTTAAATAATTTATTTAGTAAACAAAATGTTCATTGGTAATAACAATGGTTGGGCATTTAAATTATTTTATAGAAAAGGATAACTGACTAACTACACTCTCAGATGGCCCCTACCCTGTCCTTCATTTTCCTCTTCTCTCTTTTGGTTTCCCATTTTCCCTCACTCCTTTAGATTTACCTATTTATATTCAAGGGTAAAACAATAAAGCTCTCTTCTTACTAAACCTCCTTTCCCCTAACAACACTATTTCGAGCTCATTATTTAACCAGAAAATTCCATGTTCTGAGTTTACATGGATTAATCATTTCCTGCCTTTGGGAGAAGTATAGAACCGTTTGTGAGTAGATTTCTTATTCCAATTCCCCCAATAAGAAAATCCTTAAGTGATTTAGAAAGAAAGCTTCCTTTATGCTCTCTAGGTAGTTGACTTTTCTCAAATGTCTTTAAGCAAACAAAATACATGCATACCACTAATGGCTTGGGTTAACCTTAGTATTGACTTGCAGAGATATAGTGAAGAACACTACACAATATAAACTTTAAAAAAGAGAAACAGATCTTATAGTCTATATTCACTTTCCCTGTAAGGGAAGGAGGCAACAGGGAGGGGAAGGAGGAAGTATCACTATTGTGGTTTTTTTTGACAAAGATAATGAAGTATTTTTTGCTTATAACTTCTACATAGTTCAGCCTTTATTTGTGGCAGAAGGAATAGTGGTAGGACAGCTGCAGTGTCACTGTTATTATCTCTTTCAGCATACATTCACTTTTTATCTCTTGTACTCTCCTTCTCACTCTCTTTTCCTTCCTTCTCTCCTTCCTTTTTTCCTTCCTTCGTTCTTCCTTCTTTCCTTCCTTTGTTCCTTCCTTCCCTTCCTGTCTCCCTTCTTCCCTCCCTCCCTCCCTTCCTTCCATGCTTCTTTCTTTCCTTCCTTCCATCTTCCTTCCATCTTCCTTCCTTCCTCCCTCTCTTCCTTTCATCTTCCTTCTTTCCTTCCTTCCTTCCTTCTTTCCTTCCTTCCTTCCTTCCTTCCTTCCTTCCTTCCTTCCTTCCTTCCTTCCTTCCTTCCTTCCTTC
>NC_058132.1:469731195-469756039 GCF_016433145.1 Gracilinanus agilis | reverse complement strand
TTTTTTAGGATTCTTTAAGTATACCATCATGTCATCTGCAAAGAGTGATTGTTTAGTCTCCTCATTGCCTATTTTAATACCTTCAATATATTTTTCTTCTCTGATTGCTACTGCTAGAGTTTCTAGTACAATGTTAAATAATAGAGGTGATAATGGGCATCCTTGCTTCACTCCTGATCTTATTGGGAAGGCTTCTAACTTGTCCCCATTGCAGATGATGCTTGCTGATAGTTTTATATATATATACTGTTTATTATTTTGAGGAAGGGCCCTTCTATTCCTATGTATGTGTGTGTGTGTGTGTGTATATATATATATATATATATTTATATATATATATATATATAGTATTTTCAATAGGAATGGGCATAATATTTTGTCATAGGTTTTTTTTATGCATTGATTGAGATAATCAAGTGATTTTTGTTGGTTTGATTATTGATATGGTCATTTATGTGGATGGTTTTCCTATTATTGCATCTTGATTATTGCAAGTCCCCAAATTTTTCTGCCTACCTTAAGTTTTTTGTCACTTTATTCCAACGTTCATTTCTGTATGTGTTCACTTAACCATGCTACTCCCCTATTCTATCAGTTGCAGATGGTTTCCTATTTCTTGTAAACTCAGTTATAAACTGAGCTGTTTAGCTTTTAAAGTCCTTCGTAACCTAGCCTTCACCTGTTTTTCCAGTCTTATTGTATATTACAACCCCCCTGTGATATTTTGCAATCTAACCAAATCTGTTTACCATTTTTATGCTTTTGTATTAATTTAATATACCTAGAATATACTGCCTCTTTACTTCCAACACAGGGTAGTACCTCCCTTCTTTGGAGCTGCAGCTCAATCATTACCTTCTACATGAAAACTTTCCTAATTCTTCCAAAGCCTAGCACCCTTCCATCAGAACTACCTTGAATTTAACTCTCCTGTGTATATTTGCATTTATTCACTTTATATTTATGCTATCTGTGTCCTATGCATACTTGATATCTCTCAATCCATTATAAGCTCTGGAGAGAACTGGAATTATTTCATACTTTGTACATGTATCCCCAGTCCCTAGCACAGTTCCTGCCACCGTAGTCAGTTATTAAATTCATTTTAATTGATTAATATAAAGGCAGATGTACAATTTTACCTAAGTATGGTGCTTCTTGTGGAGAACTCTCTACCAAGGCATATCTGCACCAGTTTTGCAACTTAGAGTCTTGGAGAATTTCTTGGGGGAACTGAAGGTTAAGGCACTTGCCCAGAGTCACACAGCTGTATTGGGAATTAAACTTAGGGCTTTCCAGATCCAAGTCCAATTCTCTAACTATAATGTCTCTCATATTGTAATACACTTACTGTTTTTATTCTTCTGTAATTTTCCTTGATCTTATCAATCTTGTTATCAACATTCTGTAGACCTTTCATACTTTGGTAGATGATTTCATTTATGTACAAAAGAAGTTATCATTTCTGGGGACAACTCATCTCTTTGAACTTAACTAAGTTTTTCTTAGGGCAACAATCCATCATCAAATCTGTAGGTAATAATGACCAATAGCTAATATTTACATAGCACTTATTATGGTCCAGGCATTGTGCTGGCACTTATGATTACTGTCTCATTTGATGCTCACAACCCTTGAAAGTATCTCCATTATTTATTATCTCCATTTTACAGATGAGGAAACTGGGGCAAACAGAGGTTATGTGAATTGCCTGGGGTCACAGAGTTAGTGGGTATTTCTGGGTCAATTTTGAATTCAGGCTTTCTTATCTTCAAGGTCAACATTTTTCTCTCATGCTTCTTGGCTGCCTCTGTCCCCGAAACTTTCACCTGGAAAGATGTACCAGATGTTTGGTTCTATTGGGTCAGCCTTTGACAACTTAGGTTCACTTTGATGCCACTCAAAGACATAAGAATTAAATTAACTATGTGATGTTGAGTGAGTTAATAATAAAGACACAACTTTATGAAGTGCTCTGAGATAGATTTGGGGAATATAAAAACAAAAATAAGAATTCAGTTTCTACTTTGAAGGAAAACTAAATTGCAATCTCTATAAGCCTCTATATGACTTGGAAGAATTGTACAGGGTATAAGTCAGACTGATCTCTTCTTTGGAGGAAAGACTTGCCTTGCCTGTGAAGTTATGGGGCCTTCACTCATAAAATGCTTGGAACTTAATATGACTATTTTCTAAGCAGTCAAAATATTTTATATATAAAGAGAAATTTTAATTGTAAAATGCCCATATCTTAACTTGCTAAATCATAAAACTGTAATATTTGACTGTGTTTCACTTTCTGAAAAGATTTACGCCTTTTAGATATTAAACTTAAGTTATTTTGTCTGAAAATTCAATTAAGACATATATTCTGCTTCTTTGGCTAATAATTTCAATAAATTATTTTATTCTACTGGGAAGAATTCAAAAGAAATTTGAAAGGTATTGTCATATTAAGAACACTGAAAAAAGAGTCAGAGGTCTTCAGTTTTATGATTCACTTTGACATTTAAGTCATGTAGTCTCTTAATCAAAATTTTCTACTTCATTAAATACCCACGTGGGTCTGGGATCTCATCTATTTGGATGTTCCCTTCAGTGCTACAGATTGTAACTCAGCTCCACCTGTATATTCGGTAACATTTTTGTCCATGTCCACCTTCTACCACCCAACATTCTCAAGGTTTTTCTTGCCTTCTAGGAACTTAATAAATAGTGATTGATTTTTCTTAACATTACAAGAGGAGTACACAGAACATTTACTTGTTTTCCCTTAAACTCTCTCATATTATCATACCTTACCCTTATAGCTTCGAATTTTACTTTTGGACTTCTTCAAAATTTCTTACTTATTGTACATTGAAGTCTTTTCACACACACCATCCATTTCTTCATTGACCTCTGTCTGAAATGCATTTTAATTATTTGGAAACTGTGGTGTTCTATGTTGCAGCCATACAAAAACACCTGTTTAAATTTCCTTTTGGCCAATTTAACCTGGCTTGTATCATTGCCCTGCAGTTGAAAAGAGCAGAAGAGGGAACCTCTCCCTTGGCAGTTGTTAAAATTTACTTTGCAATTGGCCTAATTCTTGGTGCTTACCCAGCCCAGCTGGTGCTAGTGGCTGGGTAGGCTGACTTCTATTCCTCCAATAAGGTTATGACAAAATGTCATCAAGGGTCTGAAAATCATCTCCCTTCTCCTACTACCCTTATTTTTCCAGCTCACTCACTTCTATTCTTTATTTTCCTCTTCTTAATTCCACTTTTGTGCCTAATCTATTTTTAAAAAATTAGCAGGGATTTATTTTCTCTCCTTTCCCCATTTAGGAAAAATAAGGAAATTTCAAATATTATATCTGTCTCTTAATCTATCTTTCTATGTATCTATCATCTGTCTGTCTGTGTATAATCAAGCAAAACGAATTCCCATATTAGCCACATATAGACATGTGTGTTTCAGGTTATCCTCTGAGTCTATTAACTCTCTTGTAATTCATATTTCCTTAAGCCTTTCAGAGTTATTTGTCCTAATATAATTTTGTAAATTGTTCTGGTGATGCTATCCACTTCCCTCTGCTATAGTTCATGTATGTCTCCCCAGGTTTCTCTGAAACTTCCCTTTTTATCATTTTTAAAAGACATTACAGTATTCCATTACATTCATACAGTGGTATTGCTTCTTTAATTGCTGTCTGTAAAGATGAGTCTGTGGAAATTTCATCAATATTGATTGCATTGCATTTAATGTTATGCTTTGAATGAAATATTGTGACCCATTGCTCTAATAGTAGGATGTAGATTTCAGACTTTTATCATCTTTCCTAGATTCGCCTACATGTTGTGATTATATGAATGAATGCTCACTTCAAATTAGTATTATATGTTTTGAAGTTTAATATCTTATTTGTGTTACTAAAGAAGTTGCTTTATTTGTAGATAAAAATTCATATTTTACCTTTTTATTGATGATTTAAGATGATTATGACTATCCTTACATATTCAAAAGAAATTTATTTGAAGTGAAGTCATATCCTAGGACTAGAAACAAAAAAAGTATTGATTTTAAATTAAAATTTATTTTAATTATACTTTAATTAATTAATTAAATTAAATAAATTTAATGAAAATAAAATAAAAATGATTATAGCTAAAAAAACAATCCCACAATTGATTCAACCTCATTTAGTTTATAACTCTTTGACTTAACCTCTTTATTACTCTTCTTTTATCTTGAATAGGCTCTAATTCATGCATCCTTTTGGGGAGAATCAACTCTCCTATTTGCCATTATAGGTTGGATCCTTGTACACAGAGTACTGAAACATTCAACTAAAATAGCTTTCCAGAAACATGACTATCAATTAGTTATCCTTTTAGGTAATTGCTTATTGCTATGGGTCTTAGTTTCCAATTTGAATCTCCTATTGGCCTTGTAGTTAAAGGACTATTTCTATTTCTCGATGTAAGACTCAATTGGACTTCAAGGAAAGTGGAATGTACCATACAATCAACTAGTCAATCAGTAAAAGATTTATTTATTAAGCACCTACTATGTGCCAGGAACTGTGAACTTACTGGAAAGGTGGAATAAAGATTTAGCTTTTTCCAAAATATCTCATGTTTTGATGTTTTAACTAACAACCTCTCAAGAGAGCATTACAGAATTAAAAATTAATGCTATTTGTTGAATTCTTTGTAAATGGTACTTGTGATTCTTTTGTGTTTGCATTTCTTTTGCAAAGAGGAGATAAATGTTTATAATGTTCTTTATCTGCATTATACAATGAGTACATTTCTCCATTTGAGGCCATTGAGCCAAACCTGAGCTTTAAGGCCCAGCAATAGTTCTATATAATTTGTTTCAAAATTTTTTTGATTTTAAAGAATCTTGAATTATTCTTTAAAAAGTTAGAAAACTGTGTATATTTTTGACCCGACAATAGCACTTTTAGGTTTATTTCCTAAGGTGATCAGGCAAAAAGTAAAAGAAGCTATCTGTTGTAAAAGATTTATAGCATGTCTCTTTGTGGTGGTTAAAAAAACCAAAACCCATTGTAAATTGAAGGGATGTCCATCAATCGGGGAATTACTAAATAAGTTGTGGCACATGATTGTGATACAATACAACTGCATCATAAGAAGTGATGAATGGGTTAATTTATAAAAGAAAACATGGAAAAATCTATATGAAGTTATAAAGAGTGAAATGTTCAGAACCAAGAGAAATTGTATAGAGTAACAGAAACATTGTTTGAATAATTTCTTTTATGTCCACTTCCAGAGAAAGAACTGATAAATAGAAATAAGTAAAACACAGTTTTATTTATGCATATATCTTTTTGTCAAATGAAGTCTTCTCTAATGGGGGAGAGGAAGAGGAGAGGTAACTGGATATTTTAATGTTACAAAAAACCCAAATAAATAAATAAGAAAACTCAAAATGGCCAAAATTAAAAAAAAAGTATTATATAACATTACCAGCAAATTGATAAAGATAAAGTAATTTTGTGGCAGTGAGCAGCTTGGGATTAATGATAGCACTACACTATTTCAAAATATGACCTTTCCTGACCTCTTCCTATTGAATTCTTGGTCCCAGGTTATTTTCCATATGTGGTACTCTTCAAATATATATATATATATGCGTATATATATATATATACACATATATATGTGTGTGTATATGTATATATGTGTGTATATATCTATATGTATTTAAATACATAGACACCTATATGCATATATGTACACAAATATTTATACATATACGTATGTAAATATTTACCTATCTAATAAAATGAGATTCCTATCCAACTACTTGTCAAAATCAGGATTGTCTGTATTCTTCATTCATTTTGTTTTTTTTTAATGTAGATGGATACATCTATCTCATCTAGGGGACAATAGATTTCATTAAGGGGTCCTTATAGTGTTGTGGGGCTCAAGGAAACAGCTCACTGCTTTGTAGATCAGAATTATAGAGAGAACATAGTCATCACTAGGGAATCACTATCCTATTTGTATTGTGCACAGAAGAAGAAAAGAGAAATTTAGATAAAGCAGTCTTAGAAATTAAATAATATGTAAAAGATCAGAGGAAGAAAAGAATCAGATGGAGAAATAAATTTATGGAAAATTCAAAGAATAATTAAAAAATTATACAATTATTTTGAAAAATAAGAAAGTGAATACATATTGCCACATTCCTTCTATGATTGCAAATATAATATTGGTACATAAAACAGAGAGACAGAAAGCAGAAAAAGTAAGTATAAAACAATACCTGTAATGAATACAGACATAAAAAATAAAATGAAATTATTAGGAAATAGGCTAGGGAAACTTATGAAAAGATATATTGAATTTATATCAGAAATGCATTGATAGCTCAATATTGGGGAAATTGAAAATACACACAATAGATAATACTAACTAAAAAAAGTAATACATCAATAAATGAAAAAATAATGTTTAGCAAAATATATTCATTTATATTTATTAAGTCATAGTACTAAATATATTTCCCTTATGCTAAATAATATCTATCAAAAACAAGAACTAATATTATATATAGTGGGGTAATCAGATGACAAAAGTGATAAAGTACTATGCCTGGAAGTCTCATTTTTCTGAGTTCAAATCTGACCTCAGACAGACTAGTTATGTGACCCTGAGCAATTCACTTAATCTCATTTACTTCAGTTTCCTCATCTATAAAATTGGCTATAGAAGGAAAATAGCAAACCACTCCTACATACATACACATACATACATATTTGGAATTTTCTTTTGGCATATTTCTTGGTGTTTTAAGATTGCAGTAGATGGTTTTAGTTTGAGTTGGAAAATTCTACTCTGCTATTTTGCCAGAAACTTACATGTTATCCATTAAATCTATCAACTCCACAAAGAAACTTCAGGATTGATATTTGTATAGTAGTAATGAAAGAATATAGTCTTCTGAAGTAGACAATTTTGTCATATTTGAAACATCAATCCTGGTGTTGTGTAAAGAATACTAAAGAATGACTCAGAATCAACTCTGTCCCAGCTCTGACATAATATTTGAGGGGCTGATGGCAAGTAATTAACTACTCAAAGTCTATTTCTTCTTTTATAAAGTGGAGATAATAATATTAACAGTCTACTTTATATGATAGCACTTTATAAATCTAAAATGCTATATAACTGTAAGCTATTATTTATCTGCCTCAAGTTACATGTTAGGAAAGTTCTTTGTAAATTGTAAAATATTAGAAAATTAACAAGAACAACTAGCATTTATATTGTACTTTAAGATTTGCAAAGTGCTTTACAAATATCTCATTTTATTCTTACAACCTCAAAAAGTGTGTGCTATTATAAACTTTATTTTGCAAATAAGGAAACTAAAACTTAGAGAAATTAAACGATTTACCTAGCATCTAGTATCTGATGTTAGAGTTTAATTCAGGTGTACTCAGCTCCAGCCTCAGCACTTTATCCCTTGGACCATCTAGCTACCATTAGGGCAAAACAATGTAAGCAATAATAACTCAGGAGAAATAAAGGATGGAGTAAAGAATCTTCTGTTTCCTATTGGATGTGAAATTCTAGTAGATAAACTAGTGACAATTACAAGGTGATACAAGTCTTTGACAGAGTTTGAAGGTCTTCAATTTTTCCTCTCTGTTAAAGGATGATACTTCCATTTTCTGTGTGGAAAAGAAAGCCAAGTGCCCTGTATGTTGACAATGATACACCCAGAATTTGGAAAAAATATTTTCAGTAAATTCAGCCCATGATGAACAGTCTCAGAGAACACTGATACCTCTCTTTGTCCTCAGCCTATATTTTAAGTCCACTGGAATTGGATAAAGGCACTAAGATTGTTTATCCATTGCATTCCTACAGAAGTTAGAATCCACTGATGGACAATAGCTTGCTTTCCATATTGTGATCTAAGGTATGAAAGACATTTTATGGTTTAATTATCTCAAGATGGTAGACTTATAAATGTCACTTTCCAATGTATGTGTCACCATTTCTGAATCTTACTAAACTCTTTCCTTAAAAGCAGTCATTTAAAATTACTTAGACTTTTCTCAAGGGCTTGATGTTTGGTATTCCTACTGATCATAATAGAATGCAACATGGTTACCAGGGTGATTGAAATGTTATTCATGTTTCCATACAATTAACTGCATTATGTACCACTGAATGTAAGAAGAACAACATAGGCAATAAAACAGATTTCCTCAGGTTTATTATTACAGTTTCCAAGTGGACTTTTTAAGATACTCTTAAAAGATAGGTAACATCTGTTAGTTATACAATAGTCCTTGTTCTTAACATGACCTGTTATATTCTACCATGTGTGCAAAAATCAGTGATGCATTCGAAAAAAAAAACACATTTCTAGACTATTCTTAAAAATACTGAAGTCTATTTTCAGTGGAGTTAGTCATTCACAGTTAAATTGTTATGCCATCCAAATTGTAAGAACTAGGTGCTTTTACTCATTTTTATCCTCCTAATTTTGGAGCTGAGCAGAAAGTATTTGCTATAGGGGGAATGTTTAACTTGCTTATTAAAATACACTATTCTGAAGTACAATGACTGTTTAATTTGCATATAATTAATTTGCTGATTACTCATATGTCTTTTTTTTTATTCATGAAAATCACCAAAGAATTTCTAGTATGCAATAGCTGGCTGGCCTTAATTTATTTCTAAATATGTTAAAAACACCAAATTTCACATATGCAGTCTCACACACATACACATGCTGTATTTCTTACCAATATTCTGATTCAGAATTTTCAGTGAGTGAAGCTTTCTTTTCCCACCAATTAATCCAATGATAATAATGACAATAATATGACCACATTGCAATTCTAAAGCAATTAACCATTTTCAAGCTTTCACATGTTTTCACATTTGATTATATAATTAACTTAGAAAGAAAGGCTGGTCCCATTTGAAAGGAGCTTTAAATACCAAATGAAAATAAATTTTATCCTCCAGGCAATGGAGAAACATGGAGACTTCTCAAGCAAAACAGTAGTAATGAGTTGACCTTTAATATTATCAATTTGGCATCTGTGTGAAGGATATAGAGGAGAGAGTAGCTATATTGGTATCAATTAGTATACTACTGCAATATTCCAGAGAAGAGATGATGAGTCCTGAACTAGGGAGATTGTGATTTGAGAAAGTAAAAGATGATATACCCAGGGATATTTAAAAAGTAGAATTGATTTCTCTTGGCAACTGATAGGATATGGGGGATGATGACTGAGAATGGACTTGAGGATGCCCAAAAGAATGCTGATGTCCTAAATAGAAACACAGAAATCAGGAGGAAGGATAGAGCTTATTTTTGAGCTTTGTATCATGTTGAATTTAAGCTATCTATGGATATGCAAGTGTGTAAAGGTTTTCTATTGAGGAAGAAATTAGGATAATTAGAAAGAAGATGTAGGGATATTTATTAAGAATTAATGTAGCATGGATTGAGAGCCAGAACTAAAGACTGGAGGTCCTAGGTTCAAATCTGGCCTCAGACACTTCCCAGCTGTGTGACCCTGGGCAAGTCATTTAACCCCCATTGCCTAACCCTTACCACTCTTCTACCTTGGAGGCAACACACAGTATTGACTCCAAGATGGAAGGTAAGGGTTTAAAAAAAAAGAAAGAATTAATGTAGCAGTAGTATCTGTGGCCTAAAAAAGTGCTTTATGCAATTTAAGAACTTATCAAGTAGAAAATGGCTAGGATATTTCTTGGGAAATAGTCTCATTCCATCTGGATTGGTAGTCTACTATCATTCCATGATGAGCATACATTATAGGGCTTCAGTGACTATAATAGATATTTTAATGTATTATGTTCAGAAGAATGATCTTGTTTTAAGAGGAGAAATTAGCAATTATCTTTTAATGCTTAGCATTTTTTTTTTACTTTGAGGCATTGAACAAAGTAGATGCTTAATTTCAAATTTGGCTTTTTCTGAAGCATACTATTTTTAATTTTATTTTCTTCATATTTTTATTTGTGTCTTCTTCCACAACATGATGAATATGGAAATACGTTTTATATGATAGCATATGTATATCTAATATCAAATTGCTTACTTTCTCAGGGAGGGAAGGGAAAGGTGGAAAAAATGTGAAACTCAACATGTAGAAAACAAATGCCAAAAATTGTTTTTACATGTAATTAGAAAAAATAAATAAGGAAATATTTAGGAAAAAATAATAAAAGGAAAAAAACACTTTAAGATGCTTCTCCTTCATTTTTTTTCCTTTAGAGACCCCAACAACTTTGCATCAAGACAAGGGATAGCTAATGGATTAATCACTCCTTTGTTCAGCTGGGCTCACTTTTTTCTGGGTTAGGTCAATCATGTTATCTCTCAGGGAGGATTCCTCTCCAAACTTACCTGATGATGCTACCATCATACACTGTTCATATTCTATTTGCTGAACCTCTGATACTTCTTGACACATTTCAAAAGTTGTGACGTGGGGGCAGCTGGATGGCTCAATGGATTGAGAGCCAGGCCTAGAGACAGGAGGTCCTAGGTTCAAATCTGGCCTCAGATACTTCTTAGCTATGTGACCCTGGGCAAGTCACTTAACCCCCATTGCCTAGCCCTGTAACAAATAAAAAAAAACAATATAGAAGGATATATAAAGATATTAGAGTTAAAAAAATAAATCTTAAAAAAAATGTTGTGACTTCCTCTGTCTCAGAACCAGATAATTTTTCACTTCAGATCAGGGAAAAATAAACACAAAAGACCAAAGAAACAAAGGGGCTATGCATTCATAGTTATATGGTAGCCAGGTAGTAAATAGGGCTTAATGCTTTTCCAGTACCTAGAGGCTCATAGCATTCTTCCATTTTACTCAAAAGCTGCCAGAACCCAGAGTGAGGGGTCAATTGTTCAAACTTTATGGTCTGATCTAGCAAAGAAGTCAATATAAAATATTTTTCATCACTACAGAGTGAGTTGACAAAGAAACAGTCAGAGGATGCTTGGCATTCCCTGAAGGAGAGGGAAGGGCTCTTCCTTTATGCATGCCCAGAAGCAGGCTCATTAAGCTTTCACAAAGTTTGAACCAGACTAGGCATCCTGCATACCCTCAAAGGACTGGACCTCATTGACCATTCCCTGATCATATGAAGTTAAATCACTTGGTTACGTTCTCATCCTTAGTAAATGGTAGAGCTTGGCCATCTTATTCCAAGTGCAGTTTGTTTTCTTTTATGTGGTTGAGTTTTTTTCCTGTCCATTTCCTTGTATAATTCCTTTGAATCCCTAATTTCTCTAAAGTGGTTCATCTGACTCTTTCCCCCACCTTTGCTTCATTGTCAGGTTTAGATATTTTGTGGGAAGTAGAGGTGAGTGGGATAGAATATGAGAACTAGCATGAGTACTAACAGGGGTGAACTTTAGAATCAGATTCATTCATTAGTCTTTTATTGAAAGACATCTGCTGTGTCTTGGGACAACACAGAATTCTTTGTGTTCAATGTGGGTTGGCCACTGAGAATCGATGGGAAAAACTTGTAAAAGAACCTTCCTTTTCTGTAGGTTTTAAGAAGATATAACAAGTTGATTTTTTGAATAATTTATCTAATTCTGACAGAGGAAGGTTAATACTTCTTACTAAATAATTTTATTCTCTGTTTTCTCTTATAGCTCATGTAGTTTCTCCTTTAGGAATTTAGAACCTATGCCATTTTGTACATTATGTTCAGTATTAATATTGTATCACCATCTTTGGCTTCTTTTATCAATATGTAATTTCCTTTCTTTATCTCTTTTAATTACTTCGATGTTCACTTTTGCTTTTAGATCATAATTGCTATCCCTAATTTTTTTAATTTTAGCTGAAGCCCAGTAGACTTTGTTCCAAACCCCAATAAATATTTTAAGATTTAATCCCATTTTAATATCAATTAAAAGAGCAGAGATCTCAATGTATAAATAATTTAACCAGAAATTTGTAATGTACTTTAAAAATTACTAACACATTAATATTTTGTAAAAATAAATACAAAATATTCCTTTACTTCTTTTTTTACTCATCCATTCTGTAAAACTGGCATGGGATAAAATACAAATACTACCTTAGGAATGTTTTCTTCTCTTCGGAATTTATGATGATCAGAACAAAAAACTGGACTTACTGGGTACCATTATTGCTTTGTTGTCCTATGCAAAATTGACAATAACAACTAAAAATTAATAAGGATTGACAATGAAAAATGATTGAATTCATATAGAAAAATATTTTAAAATTAACTAGCAGTTTGCTAGAAATATTTTTGACTGAACCAGTTGATTAAAATTAAGTATTTTCATACTGTAATGAATAATAGTAATAATAATAACATTTATAGAATTTTTAATGTTCATAAAGTGCTTTATAAACATCTCACTTTAGCCTCACCACGCTGGGAAGTAGGTACTATTATTATCCCTGTTTTTTAGAAGAGGAAATTTTGGGAAATTTGAGTTTAAATCATTGACCCAAGGTCACTAATATCTGGTACTGCATTTGAATTCACTTCTTACAAATTTCAGTTCCAGCACTCTATCCATTGTGCTATCTAGTTGTTCTTAACAGAATTCATTGGCTTATAAATCAAGGCATTCCAGAGAGTGTAGATAGAAATATATTCATTTCTTCTCATCGTCTTTTAGTCTTCATCATTAATCCTCCAATTTTTCATTGTTGTCTAAACTGATGCAAATTGATGAGATTTATAAAAGAGAATAAAAATGGAACCAGAACAATGCCTTGTGAAGGACCTACTCTATGGAGGCAATAGACACATGATGATGCAAAATAAGAGAGTGAGAAGAGGTAGTCAAGTATCAGAACCAAGAGAAAGCATTGCCATTCAAGTCAAAGAAGGAGAGTGTTTTTTCAGGAGGAACAACTGGTTAAAAATATAAAAAATTACAGAGGTGTTGGTTACAGTAAGGATGAAAAAAAAAGACCACCAGATGAACATCTTAGAGGTTTTTGGTAACCTTAAGAACAATTTCAGGTAATTTTTGAGGTCTAAAAATGGACTGCATTAGATTTACAAAGTGACTGTGTTGAGAAAGTAGAGGCAGCAAATTTAATGGATATTAGGAATCAGACATTAAAAAAAGAAATATAAAATAATAATGAGAAATGGCAGTGTAAAATGTGTACTTTTTTTCTTTTTTAAAGAGTGCAACAAAACTAAACATGTTTAAAGACAATGGAAAAAGAAGTAATAGGAAAACAATAAAAGTGAGATAAATTAAAAATCATTAGTGGAGATGAGTCTGGGAGGAGTTTAGGAGACAGAAATTTACGTTTGTTTTTTTGAAGCACAAGTTCCAACTTTTCCTCAGAGACAGGAGCAGGGGAAGAGAGGATCAGCGTGAAGATGTGGAGACATTTAAAATAAGTGGGAAAAGAGTATTTATGATGTATATCTATTTTATTTTTAAATAGGATGCAAGAATACATATTCAACACCACTGGAGACTTTTAAAAAAGGTTTTGAAGTAACAACTGAGAGAAGTTAGTTGGATGTTATAAATTAATGGGAAAAAAAGATTTTCAGAAAGCACTGAATCCTTTTTTAGATGCCAAGGGTAGTTTCTCCTCATGATGCTCAGCATTTTGTATAGTATGAATAGATGAAAGTAAGGAACTGAGGATGAGTGAGGCATGATATACAATTGGAAAGGAGACAAGGTTTTGAAAGGTTTGGAAAAATTTATATTTGAACTCATCAGCTTTAGATTCTAGATCATGAATTTATATTCATGGAAGGAATGACTTAACAAGTCCAATGAACGCAAAGAATAGGGAGGGATGAAAACTGAAACTTACAATCAGGACAAAAATTTGATTTAAGAGGCGTGAAACAGATGCAGATATAGAGAGGCAGAAGATTATTATCAGAAAAGGAAAGTTGACTTAAAAATCATAAAAATATCTCAGATATGGGTGATAGAAGGAAACAGAGCTTGTTCAACCAAGTAAGTAGCTGTGGTAGAGTAAAGTTTTGGACGACTAAAGATTTTAATGAACTGGAAGATCAGGGTGTTAAAAGGGCTTTAATGTAGATATTAAAGTCCCTTATACTAAGTGGTAGGTTGGATTGAAAGGCTGTAAAGTATTCCTGAGTACCTTGAGATGGATGGAGGTGTGAGTGCTGGTAAAGAACATGAATGGCATGGTACAGTTGAAAAAACTAAACCTGAAAGATATATTGCTGAATGATGATGATAGATAGAGAGGGTGAATATTAAATTAGCATTTGGGAACAAAAAATAAATGAACTGCTTTTTTCTTGACATAGCATTTTGGATTAGTCAGGAGGTCAACTAGCATTTTTCCCCCTGTTCTAATTTGCTCCTTTTATATCTATATCATGAATGGAATAAAACATATTAGTCCATACCCAGTTTCTTCCAAACTACTTTTCAGTTGTCCCAGCAATTTTTACCAGATAGTTATTTCTTATGCCAAAAGCGTGGATCTATATTTTTGTCAAGTATAGGGTTACTATAATTTTTACTACTATTTGTTGTATGTCTGGAATCTACCTTTCTATTTCTTAGTCAGTATATGCCAGATAGTTTTGATAATTACTGCTTATTAATACAGTTTAAAATCTGATACTACTTGACCTCCTTATTTTATTTTGTTCATGAATTTTGATTTTCTTGATCTTTTGTTCTTCCAAAAGATGTTTTTTTTAGTTCACCAAGATAAATTTTTGTTAATTTGGTTGAGATAACATTGAATAAGTATCAACTAGCATTTATTCAAATGCTTATTGTGTGCCAGATGTGCTAAGTTCTTAGATACTTTACTAAGACAAGAAAAAATAGTACCTGCTTTCAAGGAATTCACAGTGTGATGGGGAAGACAACATGCAAACAATTATGTATAATTAAGATATATACAGGATAAATTGAGAGTAATCTCAGAGGAAGCCATAAAGATTAAGGATGTCCAGGCAAAAGACATCTTGTAAAAGTTTAGAAGAGGATTTTTATGTGATTTTGGAAATAATAGGAAGCCAATGGAGTTTATTGAATAGGGAGGTGATATTATTGATTTTCATTTTGGAATCAATTTGATGGCTGAGTAGAGGATGAATATATAAATAGGCATAAATTGAGTCAGAGAGACTAACTAGCAGGCTATGGCAATAGTGCAGGCATGAAGTGAGGAGGGCCAGAACTGGGTCATTTCAGTGTCAAAAGAGAAAAAGGGGGCATATACTATAGAGATTATGAAGGTAGAATTGACAGGACTTGGACACTAACTGGTTATGGGGAAATGGTGAGAAAATTAGGAACTGGAGAATGGTGGTTTCTCAAAAATTGTGAGGAAATATTGGAGGTGCTGTGGCAAAACTGGGACACTAATGCATTATTGATGGAATTGTGAACTAATCTAATCATTCTAGAAGCAATTTAGAACTAATGCAAAGGGCTATAAAACTCTGCACACCCTCTGAACCAGTAATACCACTACTAGGTCTATATTCCAAAGAGATTTAACAAAAGGGGGCAGGGGACGAATTACTTATTTAAAAATATTTAAAGCAGCCCTTTTTTGTGATAGCAAAGAATTCGAAATTGAGGAGATATGCATCAATTGGGGAATGGCTGAACAAATTGTGGAATATGATGGTGATGGAATGCTATCGTAATGTAAGAAATGATGAACAGGATGATTTCATGTAGAGCTGGAACGACCTACATGAACTGATAGAGTGAAATAAGCAGAACCAGGAGAACAATGTACATAGTAACAACAATATTGTATGATCAACTGTGAAAGATTTAGCTAATCTCAGCAAGATAATAATCTAGGACAATTCTCAAGGACTTTCCAGAAAAAGAACGATTGAGATCAGAATGTAGATTGAAAGATACTATTTTTCATTTTCATTTATTTGTGTTTTTATTTTGGGGTTTTGATTTTATATGAATATTCTCTTATAATAATGAATAATATGGAAATGTTTTGTGTGATAATACATGAATAACCTAGATCAAATTGTTTACCATCTCTGAGGAGGTGGAGGAAAGGGAGGGAGACAATTTGGATCTTATAACTTCAGAAAAATTATGTTGAAATTGTTATCACATGTAATTGGTAAAATAAGATATCTTTAAAAAATAAAATAAAGTATTGTGCATGAAAAACAAAAGTAATGGGGAATACTGGCTGTGAAGCCCAAGACCCTTGTGACTTTTGGAGAATACTGAAAGATCAGACAAAAATGGCTAGTAAGAAACATTCCAAGCCCATCAACCACTCTACAAACAACCAGAAAAGTACACAAATGCCTCAAAATGAATAGCAGAGTGGCAGAACCAACAGAAGAAAGGGTAAAGCAGTGCTCCATCCTAGAACAACCTGGAGAAATAGCAATGAAGACTCATCTTACTTGGAAACTAGGTGAGAGTGCTGAACAAGTCTCAGCAAAACTCTGATATAGTACAGCACAAGTGGCATGGGCAAGAGCACAGCCTGCTTATTCCAGCTTCATCAAGGTAAAAGTAAAAACTAACACAATACAGAAAAATCAGCAGTGGGAGGAAAGCAGTCCTGCATAGTCCAACCAAAAGAGAGGCTGGGCACATCCCAGTACATTCAGTAGGGGGAGTAACCACAAGGTCCATCCTCAGGAGGATTAGGCAGAACCCAACTCAAACCAACTGAACTGAATAGCTATAAAACTCCACACAGTGGGCCAACCAGGCTGTCTCTGCAGAGTGCTCAGTCTGAGACTGAGACAGCTGAGCTGACCTTGGCAGTGTAGCAGCACAGAGCAGTACTCTGTAATTCCCAGGAATGGGGCTAAGCTTCAGCCTATAGACTAAATCAAAGTCCCTCCTGCAATGATTATTATGTGTGATTAAACCTTTCTCTATATTGTAATGAATTGTCAATGTTGCTTTTAAGAAGCAAAAGACAGAAAAAGATTGACACTAGAAAAATATTTCAAAAAGAGATGACCAAAATACAGTCAGAAGATAGCAATACAAAAATGAAAATGTGTAAAGCCTCAAAGGAAAATATGAAAAAGCCCAAAATGAACCATTAGAAGAGCTCCAAAAATGATATAAAAACAATTCATAAGAAACTTAGAAGAAAAATTAGAAAAGAAAATGATAGAAAAATTCAATAGCTTAGAAAAAAAAAACTTACTTCAGAAAACAGTTTCCTAAAAAAAAAAAGAAATATAATATAATAACTCAAACAGGAAAATAAAATAAATCCCTAAGAAAGAAAGTACAAAGCCTCAAAGAAGAAAATGGCTCTGTAAAAATCAGAATCAATGAATGGAAGCTAACAACTTCATGATACAGAGGAAACAATAAAGCAAATTCAAAAGAATGAAAAAGTAGAGGAAAATTTGAAGTCTCTCACTGGAAAAACAACTGACTTTGAAAATAGATCTAGGAGAGATAATTTAAGAATTATTGGATTGCTTGAAAACCATGATTTCCTCTCCCCCCCAAAAAATCACTGTGGAGATTAAAATTAATATGCAATATCTAAGTATTATATTTTATAAAGGGCAACCCTCTATACCATATTAATAGATGTTATCAGGGAAAACTGCTATGATGTTCTTGAACAAGAAGGAAAAATAGAAATTGAAAGAATCCATTGATCGCCTCCTGAAAGAAATTTCAAAATTAAAAATTCTCAAACTATTGTGCCTAAATTCCAGAATCCCCAAGGCCCAAGCAGAAAAATAATTCAAAATTTGTGGAACCACAATCGGGAATACACAGGAGGACCTGGAAGCTTCTACATTAAAGAATGGGAAGGCACAGGTTTTCACAAACCCAGTGAAATTGAACATAATACTCCAGGGGAAGAAATTGATATTTAATGATATTGAAGAATTCTAGGAATTCCTGGTGAAACTATCAGATATGAAAAGAAAATGTGATGTTCAGATTTGAGACTAAAAAGAAGCATAAAAAGGTAAATAGAAAAAAAAACCAAAGACTCAAGAGAATCAGGGCAGTTAAACTAATCATATCTCTGCTTGGGAAAGTAGTAACCAGAATACTGAAGATTTCTATTGTACAGGAGATACCTAAAGTGCTTAATATACTTAGAGTAATCAAGGGAAATAATGGAGTTAAACTGATTACATTACTTGCATGGGAAAGTGATAACTAGAATACCTAAGATATGTATGGTACAAGAGATATATGTAATACTTTAAGTTAATAAATGGAAAGGATGTGGTCAAACTAATTACATTACTAGTGAGAAAGTGAAAACCAGGATGCTTTAGGTATCTCTGATGCCTAATGTTTTTAGGGTACTTAAGATACTTAAGAACTTTATCAAAATTAGGGCAAAGAATAGGAACACATAGAGACAGAGAACAGGGAGTAAGTTGAATATGATGGAGTGATGTTTAAGAAATATGAATGGATAAGAAAGAGGAATACAGATGAAAAAGAGAAAAGGAAAGAAAGTTGGAAGTAAATTATCTCACATGAGTAGGCATGTAAGAATCAATACAGTGGAGGGAAAATGAGATGGGGAACATGTGAGCAATGTTTAAACCCTATTCTCACTGGAATTGGCACAAAGTAGAAATAATATCCACTTTCAGTTTGGTATAGAAATCAATTTTATGGCAAACTGAGAAAAATCTTTTTAGAAAGTCTCTCTGACAAAAGCTTCATTTCTCAAAATCATCGAGAACCGAGTCAAATTTATAAGAATATAAAACATACCAGTGGCTAAATGGTCAAAGGATATGAACAGCCAATTCTTAGATGAAGAACTATCTTCATTCATATGAAAAAATACTCCTAAACATTATTGATTAGAGAAATGCAAATTAAAACAACTCTGAATTGATACTTTACACTCATCAAACTGGCTAACATGACCAAAAAAAGAATAAAAAATAAATGTTGGATTGGATGTAGATGGGACACCAATACACTTTTTTTTTTTTATCATTACTCTTCTGGTGGAGCTGCAAAGAGAGGCATCAAATTGTACATACCCTTTGATCCAGTAATATCATTATTAGATCTATATCCCAAAGAGACTAAAAGATAGGGGGAAAGAACCTACATATAGGAAAAAATTCCACAAATCTGGAAAAAAACGAATATTACGTAAAATTTTTGTGGGTTTTTTTGGGGAGTAGGGAACATTATTCCTTCATCTTCTATTTTCTTTTAGAAAATATTTGTGATATGTTGGCATGAAGCTTCTGTGTAGTCTACAGCAATGGTGTGAAAGTCATATATGTGGGTCTAAAGGCTACATGTTGAATTACAAAATCATAAATTACATTGTATATGTTGTATTGTATTTTTATTAGTTTTGTTAAACATTTCTCAATTACATTTTAATCTGTTTTTGATCAGACTTGGAAGTTTTCAGATGAATTAGATTTCTGTTCTGTAGACCTTTAGACTACTGTCAACCTGGAAAAACATAGAAACACTAAAGTAGTCAGTAAAACCAAATCTTTAATCAGGAAAGAGAAAGGTCCTTAATATTCAGCCACCACACAGAGCCAAGAACTAAATACCACACAGAGTTGAACCCTGGGGCCTCTGAGGACAGTGTCACTGAGAGGATCACTGCACTAGCTGATTCTCTAAAGAATAATAGAACATAGAGATCTTATATACCTTTTGGGGAATTAAGCACAGCGAACATACACTGACAGATTATATGCAGATGGGAAAGAGGCTGTAGCCAGAGGCTGGGGTATCAGGGAGTGGTCTACTACCATGGATACAGAAAGGATGGTTCCTGCATAGGTGTTAGACTTCTTGGGAACAGATCTCTGATACAATGGGGAAAAGTTCTAAGACAAAAAGGGTACTTAACATTTGATTATATGTACTAATCCCACCTAAACTGGGATCATTAGGTACTTCTAGATCTATTGTTCAGTCTGAAACAAAGTCAGTCTGGGACTACCCTTAATTTAAATTCCCAAGTGATAGGGGCAAACTTGGGGTTTCTGGATTTCAAATTGACACAATGTAACTCCTTTATTCTAAAACAAATTTTCCAATATGTTTTTGCCATCCTTTCAAATGCCCACATTTGCCTTGAAATTACTCAGCATTAAGAGATTTTTATTTAGTTCTGAGGATCTTATAAAGATTTTGTATAATTTCTTTACTTTTTCATCTTGTAGAAGGGATGTTAGCCAATAAGCTATCACTGATTTCTTTAAGCTTATTGGATATAATTTTGCTTATTTTTACCATGATTACTATAAGACAAGATAACCTTTTGTCACATAATGTTTCCTATTGTTTTGGGTCATAAAATGAAAGCATCTCTGACTTCTTTATTTGCTTTCCCAGGAAAACAAATGAGTTTCCTCTCATTTAGCTTCAACAACACCAATATTTAGCTTTTCTTTTGTCTTTTTGTTTCAGTTACTTCAACAACACCACTATTTACATGGTTCAGTTCCTTTAGTGGTCTTTTTATCTGGTTTGTTGTGCAATAATGTCATTTTCAGAATGCAAAATGTTAAATTAATCACTGTAATTGTTCTGAAAACTGTAATTCCTAGCACCTTCTGTCCTTTTTATTACCATCAAAAAATTGAGAGTAGGGGGGCAGCTGGGTGGTTCAGTGGATTGAGAGCCAGTACTAGGGATGGGTTCAAATCTGGCCCCAGAGATATTCTAGCTACATGACCTTGGGCAAGTCACTTAACCCCCCATTGCCTAGCCCTTACCAGTCTTCTGCCTTGGAACCAATACATAGTAATGATTCTAAGGTGGAAGCTAAAGGTTTTTTAAAAAATGGAATTGGCTTCAGAGGACTGAATGAATGATTAAAGAAGTAAATAAGCAAAAAAGAGCATTTAAAAACTATTAGAACTATTTTGGAATGCCACCATTCATAGGTCTTAATTTTCTAGTCAATGCTTTTATTAATTCAGAAGATATTCCTTTAAAAAATCTCATATGTTAATTTAACAAATGAGAACTGCTCTTTAGGGGTATAAAATTTCATATAAAGATCATAATCAAAATTAATACCAGAACATATTATATTCATTTCCAAGGCCAAATTGCTTATTTATGACCTGTCTTTTATTTTTTTTTCTCTCCAGTATTCCATTGGAGGTAACACACTGGCAATAAGTTTACAAAAAAAACCTGGTTACACATGTATACATAGGGGTTTCCCAAGATCCACACAACCAGACAAGTCTGCAGAAGAAAAAGTAAGAACTCATATCCTGAGGTTAATCTTGTTTGCTATAAGTCAGTATATGAGGTCCTGAAAATTTATGTGTAATCTGAATATACGGAACTTTTTTCCATTGATTACTTTAAAAAATTCAGATATTTTTCTTCAACAACAACTAAAAAATCTTGGCCCAATAAAAAAGTGACACTAATTAACATTTACTAATTAGCTATCTAGTGCTCAGATAACAGAGCTGGAATTTGAATCTAGAAGATCTCAGCTGAAATCTTACCTGGAACACAGAAACTATGTGATTGAACTAGGCACTTGAACTCTCTCAATCACAGTTTCTTTAGCTCTAAAATATAGCTAATAATAATAACACCTACTTCACAGTTTTGTCAAATGAATCAAATGAGATAATATCTAAGGAGCTTTGCAAAATCTTAAAGTACTATGTAAATGAAAGCCATTATTATTAGTCTTATTAGTAAGGAGTGTTGTTCAAAGTTCTCCATACTCTAAGAATCCAGAGGATCACTGATTGAGTCCTCTTTCCAGTGATGTAGATTGCAATATGTTCAAGTCTTTCCATCACTTGTAATTTAAGTATTTTCTCATAAATTAGTCATATATATCTCTGTAAATATATTAAGAGTGGAAGAGAATTTCCCTCTCCATTCTTTGTTGATGTCATCAATCAGTGACCTGGAGGTCATTTACCACTGAGATGTGCAGGTATAGACAAACTCTTAGAGAAAGGAAGTTGAAAACAATGAGACAGGAAATTGATCTCACAGGCACTACCCCTCCACCCCCAGCAGTGCCAGGAAAATTAAGAAACTATGATTGGTTCCTGAAATGTGATGGGGGAGAGCTAGTAGTAGAGAAAAGAGCTTATAAGGTCAGACCAGGAACCTGTTCGGTGTCTTCTGGCTGGAGCTTGGATCCTGAAGGAACTTTTGTCAATGCTTGGCTTCAATCCATCATGGTGGCCAATGAAGTAGTAAGCTAAGCAACTTGCTATCTCTTTCCTACCTTTCCTTCTCTTTACTACTGCTACTTTAATGAATAAAGTTATTAAAGCTACTAGCAGCCCCATAATTTAATTTATATTCTCTGTCAGTATTGCATCAGTATCAAAGTGGGATGACAGATGTCCATAGGGTATTAGTAGTCCTTGCTATATAATCAATTTGCTTCCCTTCCCACCTGCCCCAAACATATAGTTCTCTAAATACATTTTTTTTTACTACTTCTTCAATTTATATTCTTCTCTACATATGTTGTAGCCAGTTCATGTCCAATATGTATCTCTTCATTCCTTTTTAAGTGATGCTCAACTTCAGTTCCCCAGAGGTTATGGCATTCCATGACCCATAAATATAATCTCCCATATGGTCCCATATAAGCCATTGGAAAATCAAGAAAAATAAAAGTGTAGGACATAGGGTAAAGCACGGAACCTATGGTGGAAAGAAATCTTTATGTTCTGCTTCTACTTAACTGGATGCCTGAACTTGGACAAGATAGTATTTCTGAGTCTTATGTCCCCCTTGTAAAGATAAAATTCTATATGCCATGTCTGTCTACCTAATAGGGCAGTGGCAAAGAACAAATGTGACAATGAATATAGAGAGCTTTGTAACTGTAAGTACTATATAATTTTGAGTTATTACCATAAAAAGGCACATATATTTTAACATATGCTATGCAGTTACTACCCATTTCACTGGCATTCTAATTCATTTTGTGGAGTTTAAAATATTCAAGCCATCCTGCTTGACTTGCTATTCTTTGGTAGAGGAAGAGAATGTCAGAGCTTGAAGGACATTCAGAGGCCATCTAGTACATTCTTTCATTGTATTGATGAGGACATTGAGGTGTAGGAAAGATGAATTTCTACTGATCCTCAAAGTATCCTCAAAGGGACTTTAGAAAAATCTTTGTAGTGATTGTAATACTAAGAAAGGAAGAAAAGAAGGAAATAAACTACTGATTTTTAAAAAATGTTAAATTAAGAAAAGAATAGAGAAGGAAGTTCAGAATAAAACAAAGAAAGGGAGGACAATTTTTAAATTATGTTAATTTTTAATGTATTCTTTAAAAAGCCTTTTGTGTATAACAAGTTTGCAGTCACATATGCAATTCACTTTTCTGTTTGTCTTTTTAAAATGGCATATTCATATTTATTGTTCCTTAAATTTGTAATAAAATAGTATTTCCTTTTAAAAAAAACACCTTATTATCTGTTTTAGAATCAATACTAAAATTTGGTTGCAAGGCAGAAAGAAGTACAGTAAAGACAGGACAATGAGGGAGGGGTTAAGTGACTTGCCTTAGGTCATACAGTTAGGAAGTTTCTGAGGTCAGATTTGAATCCAGGACTTCCCCTCTGTAGGTCTGGCTCTCACTCCACTGAGTCGACTACCTTCCTTCAATAAAATAATATTTCAAAAAACATAAACAAAAAAATCCACTCCAGGGTGGGGCAGCTAGGGATTTTCCATAAGGTACCATAATTCATAAGGTACAAAAATTTAATATGTATATATTCTTCATTAAAACCAGGATACCAATTAATTCCCTCTCCTAGTCAATTGAATTTGTCTAAATTACTTGGATTAATTTCAGGTCATGAATTTTGTAGTTAATTTGAGTATGGGTTTTGCTTGTACCAATCAATTCAAAAAGCTCTTACATGAGTTTGCCTAAGCCTTTTGAGGGAAGGGAGTTTCATTTTTCTCTTCATATCCCCAGTTATAACATGATGCCATGAACAGATACAAAAGACATTTAATAAATGATTGTTGAATTGAATCAAACCTTTTGTTTGGTATCTTTCCCATCAGCTGCTTGTATGATAAACTAATGCAATTAGTTGATAGTTCTGGTTAGTTGGAGCCTGATTAATCTTGGTTTCATATATCCTTACAGTTTTATCTAATAAAGATTTGAGCTCAAGTTCAAATCTCATTCCATTTGGACACAAATGAACATTAATTATTATAATTTATAATTCTTATTATCATAGTAAAATGTCATAAAGCTTACTATATATTCACAAAAATGTTTTCATCTGTATTGGCAATTTTACTTTAAATATTCATTGAAACCTTTCTGTATATCACATTGGAAAGAATAGAGGTATTCCAAATAATTCTACATTGCATTGTCTTTCTTTGAAAGTAGAGCCCTCAGTGTGAAGGCTTCTATCTTGCCATCTGACACAGAAGTATATTTTATAAATGCTATTCTTTGTAATATCCACTGCCATTTAGGGAAACAAGAATGTTAAAATTCCAAGACACACACACACACACACACACACAGACACACACACACACACACACACACACACACACCTGAGCCATGAAGACACAAATCCAAGCAAGACAACCTCTACCCACAAGAAGTAGCCTGGAATTGTGAGCACCTGTATTCAAATCTAACCTCAGACATTTCCTAGCTGTGTGACCCTAGGCAAGTCACTTAACCCCATTAGAGTTGTTACTAAGACAGAAAATAAGGGTTATTAAGGAAAAGAAAGAAAGAAAGAAAGAAAGAAAGAAAGAAAGAAAGAAAGAAAGAAAGAAAGAAAGAAAGAAAGAAAGA
>NC_058132.1:469715296-469730857 GCF_016433145.1 Gracilinanus agilis | reverse complement strand
AGGGAAGGAAGGAAGAAAGGGAAGGAAGAAAGACAGGAAGGAAACACATTAAAGGAGAACTAAAGGAAGGAAGTTGGGGATAGGTTGAAGGAATGGCAAAATGATAAGAAAGCACAGAATAAGGCCAAAAGGTATTCTATACATATACTTACCCATTTCCCCCCTCTGAATTAATCCAAATAAAATGTGGAATTTCATTGCTCAGTAAAAACAGGTAATGGATTCCATGCATAAAACAGCAATAACTGAAGCCATTTTTATGAGAACAAACAACAGTAACACATTATAAATAAACCTTATCTCAGTTAATTGAGCAGCAGAGGTTTTGAACTAATTAATTGGTTCTAAAAAATATATTGACATATTTTGTTTTTATATCACTTACATTTTTAAATAAATTCTTTTCAACTTCTAATTAGAGAACCATTCCTTATAACAATGAATAAAAAGAGAAAAAAAAACAAGTCAAAACTAACCAATATTTTATCTATGTCTGACAATTTATACACTATTTCATATCTATAATCCTGCAGATTTACAAACAGAAGAAAAAGGTATATTTTTTTCTCTTTAAAGACAAATTTGATCTTATAATATAGAGTATTTGGTTTCATTATTTTGTTTTTGTTGTAATTTTCTGATTGGTGTAGTCATTGAATACATTTTTCTTCCAATAAATTAATTTTGATTACTTAATTTATCTCTTTGAGTTTGGTCTTGTTTATTCCCTCCTGGTTGAATAGATGACCTCTATACCAAGGGTACACTTCTGTTGTCCAGTGGAAAATTGTGACTTTGAGTACATGCTTCCTTCCCCATAGAATTACCAATGAACTACCTCTAAATTTTTTTCCATTTTGAGAATCAAAAACTAGGGAAGTCAATAAGCTATTATTAAGCATCTACTATGGGCCAGGTTCTATGCTAACAGTTTTACGAAGATATTATTTCTTTAGATTCTTTAAAAAAGTGTACTTGTGGGATTACACTAGTGGGAGAGTACCTACTCAACTTTCAGCTGTCACCACTCAGTTCAATTATGCTTCTGGTCTGCCTTATTTGATGCAGACATCCTGGTGAATTTTTCCTAGATCCCTGCCGAACCATAACCAGCTTTCTTTGCCCCCAGAGTGGCTCTACTTTCTTCCCTCCAGATCACTGCTTGAGGGTATTTCCTCCTTTCTTCCACTAGACTAAGAGAGAGAATTGAGCCAAGTCCACCTGCAAACACTGAAGAAATTAGGTGAAAAGCTTAAAGTGTTTCTTAGCCCTTTAGAGCCAGACAACTTATCATGTACAAATTGACTGTGAGTGTTTTCTTGTTTGTTTTATTTCTGCCAGTGCCTGGAGCTAACAGGAGGAGATGTAGAGGTAGATGAAGGAAGAGCATTTAGAGAGAGAAAAGTAGATCTGAGAGAGAAGGGAAGACAACTTGTCAATGTACACCAAGAAAATCAGGGACTTAAGGGGGGGAAAGGGTCAGAGCAATTTAGAAAAGGGAAGAGGAAAAGCAGGCAGCTCCCTTAAGTACATCTCTTTTGGTCAGAAGTTTACATACCAATGACTGTGGGAATGTCCATATGAAGTCATCAAATCAGAATTTTTGGATAGAAAAATACACATACATATACATATATGAAAGTATGTACATATATATGCTTTCAACAATAAATGAAGTGTTTTGTGGGAGAACAGACCAGATAAACAAGTAGTTACAACTTCTTGAGTCCTAAATATAATGTGGATTTGGCAGGGCTGGTTTTAATATAAAAAACAGTTTTCAGGGACAGGTAGGTAGCTCAGTGCATAGAGAACCAGACCAGGAGGCTAAAGTCCTGGGTTCAAATCTGGCCTCAGATACTTCATAGCTATGTGACCCTAGGCAAGTCACTTAACCTCCATTACCATTCTTCTGCCTAGGAACCAAAACTGAGAATTATTTCTAAAATGGAAGGTGAGGGATTAAAAAACAAACAAACCCCAAAATAATCCTCTAATGTACTTTTGGCTGAATTGTGAACTAATCCAAGCCTTATGGAGAACATTTTGGAAAGGGCTGAAAAACTTCATATCCTTTGATCTTCTAATACCACTACTAGGTTTGTATCCCAAATAGATCAGAGAAAATAGAAAAGGACCTATTTGTGCAGAAATATTTATAACAGTTCTTTTTGTGATTGCAAAGAATTTGAAATGGAGGAGAAATTTATCAATTGGGGAATAGCTAAAAAAAGTTGTGGTATATGATTGTGATGGAATACTATTGCACTAAAAAGAAATGAAGAATGGGGAATGTTTCTGAAAAACCTGGAAAGACCAAGAAAATGTTGAACATAGTAACAGCAATATTTTAAGGATGATCAACTATGAAAGATAGAATCAATAAATAAAAATAATGAAGACATAGTTGTATGTATACATATAACTTTTTGTCAAATTCTTTCTCTAGTGGGAGGAAGGGAAAGAGGGAGTTAACTGGGTATTTTAATGTAACAACTAAATCAATTAATAAGTTTAAATAAAAAATAAGTCTTAGATACTCTCATTAAGACAATGATCTGAGATAATTACAAAGGACTTTTGTTGAAAAATGCTACCTACCTCCACAAAGAAAACTGATGAACTCTGAATGTAGATTGAATCATACTTCTTTTTATTTTGTTTTTCTTGGTTTCATGTATGTGTGTGCAACATAGCTAATCTGGAAACATGTTTGGTATGACTTCACATTGTAATTGATATCATGTTGCTTGCCTTCTAAAGAGGTCAGGGAGAGACTGGAAGGCAGGAGGGAATTTGGACCTCAAAAAGTTTTTAAATTAATGTTAATAACAAAATATCTGGGAGGCCACCTGCCAAGACAAACTTAGAAACTATATGATCATAACTAACAATACACATTTCACACAAGTAAAGACAGATCTAGACAAGTGGGAAAATGTTAATTGCTCATGGAGAGAGAGAACCAATATAATAAAAATGACAATTCTACCTAGATTAATTTACTTATTTATTGCCATACCAAACAAACTACCCCACATTTTTTAAATAGAGCTAGAAAAAATGATAAAATCTACCAGGGAAGAACAAAAGGCTAATAATAAAAAAGGAATTAATGAAAAAATATAAAAGAAGGTGGCTTAGCTATACCAGACCTCAAACTTCATTATAAAGTAGTAACCATCAAACAATCTGGTCCTAACCAAGAGATAAAGTAGTAGATCAATGGAATAGATTAAGTGCTTAACTCACAGTAGCAATTGACCATAGTAATTTAATGTTTGGCAAACCCCAAAATACAAGCTTTTAGAAGAATTCACTATATGACCAAAATTGCTAGGAAAACTGGAAAATAATGTGGCAGAAACTATGCTAGGACCAACACCTCATGTCATATATCAAGGTAAAGTCAAAATGGATGCATTATTTAGAAATAAAGGATGATATCATAAACCAATTAGGAGAGCACAAAATGGTTTGCCTGTCAAAACTATGGATAAAGGAAGAATTTAAGTCAAAATAAGACATAGACATCATTACGAGATGTAAAATAGATAATTTTGACTACATTAAATTTAAAAGATTTTGTAAAACAAAACCAGTGCACCTAAGATTAGAAGGGAAACAACAAATTATGGAAAAAAATTATTATAGCAAATGTCTCTGGCAAAGGTCTTATTTCTCAAATATACAGAGAAATGAGTCAAACTTATAAGAATACAAGGCATTCTCCAATTTACAAGTGGCCAAATGATATAAACAGATAATTATCAGATGACAAAAATTAAAATTCTCTTTAGTTATAAAAAATGTTCCAAATCACTATTAATTGGAAAAATTACAAACTAAAACAACTCTGAGATATCATTTCATGCCTATCAGACTTGCCAATATGACAAAAAATAGAAAATGACAAATGTTGGAGGGGATATGGAAAAATTGGGACACTATTGTTCTAGTTGTGAGCTGATCTAACCATTTTGGAAAGCAATTTATAACCATATCCAAAGGATCATCAAACTGAGCATACTCTTTGATCCAGCAATACCAAAAGAGTCCCAAAGAGACCAAGAAAAGGGGAAAAGACCTACTTGTACTGAAATATTTATAACAAGTTGTGTGTGTGTGTGTGTGTGTGTGTGTGCTGGCAAAGAACTGGAAGCTGAAGGAGAGTCCATGAATTGGGGAATGGCTGAACAATTTGTGGTATGCAGTGGAATGAAATACTATTGTGCCATAAGAAATGACAAGCAAGATGATCACAAAAATACCTGGAAAGATATACGAAGTGATACAAAATGAAGTGAACAGAACCAGGAAAACAATGTGCACAGTGACAAGAATAATGTTTGATAATCAATTGTGGATGACAACTGTTAACAATAAGACAGGGATCCACAACTCCAAGAGTCTAATGACCAAAAAAATCTATATTCACCACCATTAAAGGGGAAGTATGAATGCAAATAGAAGCTTACTATTCTTTTTTTTTTCCTCCACGATTTTTTTTAGCATAACTGATGTGTGTCTTCTTTCACAATATGACAAATGCGGAAATATGCATTGTATGAATGCACATGTGCAATCTATTTCATATTTCCTGCTGTCTTGGGGAAAGGAGAGTAGTGGGTAGAAAGACAAGAACATAGATTACAAAATGTCCAAAAACAATTGTAAAAAATTTTATTAACTTGCAAAAAAATGAATGTTAAAATGTTTTATATGTAAGTGGGAAATATTTAATAAAATAAATAATTTTAAAAAAAGAAATGTCCTTACTAGGATCTTAGATTTAGAGCTAGAAGGGATCTAAGATGTCACTGAGTCCAACACTTTTATTAGTTTTTACTATTGTCAACTTGATAGAACATGAACATTTTCACCTAAAAAAGAGAAAAAGAAGACTACATGTGAACTGTCGCTATTGTGCATGGTTCTTTTTGTTTAGAGAATATGGCAGATACAACACTTCCCAATCTGGCTTGCTTCCTTATTTCACTGTCTCAGCTTCCTTCAGTGCAGTAAAAAATGTTTTATAGAAGCTTTTCTTTTTTCTCTTCTGTTTTTAAGAATTATCCTTACAAGCTCTTTATTGTAATATTACTTTCTTCTGTGCTCCCCTATTATAAGAAATAAGCATAGCCAAGCATAACAAATCCTTACACTGAAAATTTCCCAAACTGTATGCTTCATTTTGTTCCTCTAATCAATTCTGTGTCAAAGAGAAGATGGGGGAGAGAGGAATTGATCAACATTTTTAAGTCTTTCAAAGTTGTTTAACTTTACAAATTTGTGGCCTTAAAATCTTTCTCGTGGCTCTGCTTATTTTATTTATTTTCACTTCTCATAAGTCTTCCTGGGTTTCTTGAATCCATCTCTTATTAAAAACAAACACATCCCTTTTTTTGTCCTTGCCTATCAATAATATTCTGTTACATTAATATAATTTAATTTTAACCATTTCTCAATTCATGTGCATTCCCCAATTTTCAGTTCTTTGAATACAATAAGGAGGTCTGTTATAGTTATCTATGTACACATAGCTTCTTTCTTTCTCTGATATATTTAGTTAAGTAGTACTGCTTGATTAAAAAGTATGTGAGGTTTAGTGATATTTTCAGTATTGTTCTGAATTGCTTTACAAAATGGCTTTAAAAAATGCACTTACTAGTCAACAAGCATTTCTTAGGTATTTACCTGCCCATTCTTTGTAGCAGCTCTTCTAAAAATTACCATTTTCCCATTTAGTCATGATTGTTAATCTGATGAATGTGAAAATGTGAGTTTGTAACTTGCATTTCTTTTATTATTGGTGATTTGGAAGATTTTTTAAGGTTTAAAAAAACCTGTTCATTTGCTATAGCCGTTTTTCTTTGGGGGAATTTTTAAAAATTATATATTTGAATCAGTTTTCTATATATCTTGGATTTCAGACTTTTATCTGATAAGTTTGCTTTAAATATTTTCTCCAGTTACCTATATTCCTTCTAATTTTAACTATCAATTTTGTTTGCGTCAAAACTTTTAAAATTGCATGCAATCAAAATTGTTCAATTATTCAGTTTATCTCTTATGATATCATATCTTTTGTTTGATCATTGACTCCCCCCTTATCAATGGTTGTTAAAGGCATTCCCTTCCATCTTTCATAATTAATTCATGATATGATCTTTTTACTACATGTATGTAACTTATGATATGTGATATGAGATGACCTAGATCTAATTTCTGTCAAGGTTTATATATAAAATTCATAAATACAAACAGGGTACAGAGGCAGGAGAGAGAAAGAAAGAGAGATGGATAAAAAGAGGAACAAAGAAGAAAAGAATGAAGGTGGGGAAAGAGATAAAATGGAATGGATAATTCAGGGCAAAAGGAATAAGGAAAGAAATGGAAAATACTAAGTATCATAGAATAAAATAAAAAATTCCATATGAAGAAAAGCCTCAACAATACCTCTAACATTGGTCTGATGAAGCTACTACTTGAAGGACTCCAACAATAAATACTTTATTACTTCTTAAAACAATCTTCCCATTCCACTTTTGAATAGCTAAAATTGTTAGAAAAATTTCCCTTTTACTGAACAAAATCTACCTCTATGCTATTTACAATGATTGAACTTAGTTTTAAATATGCCTTTCATAGGGCATCCTTTGACATATTTAAAGGAAGTGATCAGATTTTTCCCTTAAATTTGGACAGGATAAATACCCCTTTATTGAATTGTTTTTGTGTGTGAGTGGTTGGTAACTCAAAGTCTGAAAGACTTCCTGCTGGCCATATATTCAAAAGAAGACAAAAATTTGGACTGAATAAGGTGTAAAATAAGAACTTTGCAGAAGACCTCCCTAACCTATTCCCGTTTTTTTTTTTTTTAAAGATCCTTTCATTTTAATGGGAACTCAGGGTACCTTAAGGGTTTGGGGGAAACTACAGATCTTCAGACCTATGCGACCAGTGCCGTTTGTTTTGTTTTCATCATAAAACTCTCATCTTTGAAATGTATTTTGAGAGAATAGGATCACCATAAGAAATGAATTAGATTTGCAAGAGATGTTTAACCCTAAGCCAAAGAGTTGTCTACATTAGATTTTGATTCAAAACCAGACAGAGGGAGTTCAAAAGACAGATGAAATGCTTTTAGTCTCTAATTAGATAATTGGTTGTTCTGTTTTCCAAAAGAGATTAGCTTCTGGACACTAAGGCTCTGGTAACTGAAAGATTTCTCTCTTTATGGAGAGAAATTTGCTTTCATAGTTTGATGATTATGGTGTAGAAAGAATCTATTAATTAATACAATTGAGAACATATATATCTCCATTTACTATTCATATATACATATGTACATACATGTATATACATATACATGCATAATACGTGCATATAGATAGATAGATAGATGTTAATATCCCTAACATGTGATGGGGTAGCTAAGCGACACAGTGGATATAAATATTCATCCCATCAATAGAAATAACTATCTACTTCTCACCAATTATGATTCTGGTTCATGGTCTCCCATGCATCTTCTAGGAAACTCTACCCAACATGTTGGAGGCTATTAGCTGAATATATATATATATATATATATATATATATATATATACACATATATAAAATATTTTTTTTACACTGAAACACTCAGGCTATCCATCTGCTATCCCTTGATTTTGCCACATGACTGACCCACCTACTTTTCTGATCATACATTTCCTGGATGATTTCCCTTATTCTGCTTTTGCAACTAGGTCATCATTGGAAATACTGAAACCTATTTGGGTTATGACAGAATGGCTTAAAACCAGGGCTGACCATAGGCAAATGAGGCAAACTCATGAAGTATATCTTTATATTTTGCATTGTCTTCTTTCTATATCCCTTCCCTCTTCCAAGTAGTCCCCATTCAAGTACTAACTACTATTTTACAATGTCTTCTTTTTATATCCCTTAATTCTTCCAAGTAGCCCCCATTGAGGTACTAAATGCTATTTTACTTATCTTTCCTCTCTTCACTAAAATTTGATTTTAAGAAAGAATAAAATAGTTATTTACCATATTAGCCTGAATATAATACAACCCCAAATATAGTGTGATCCCAAGTATTTTGAAGGGTAACTCAGAAAGAGGAAACACCCATTTTATTTTCTCTCTTTAAATTACAACTTTCTCTTAACTCGTGAACAATGTAGGCACTTTATATTTAAAGTTTTTCCAAGGTCCTGAAAACAAGTTGAAGAAGTTTTAATGCCAACACTTTTACTAAATTTGTATTACTTTTATAGATACTTGTGAGAAACTACCTTCTAATATTTAATCATACTCTCCTTCCTCTTCTATTTCCTCATCTCCCAAAGTGGAAGCATCATTCGAGTCATTGCCTTCACCCTCTTCTTCCCACAAAACACCTTATTCACTACCATCCATACTGTTTGACATATTTTAAATCCAAACATAATGTACTTGGTGGAGATTTTGTCCCAAGTGTTTTTGATCCAGTTCCCAAATACAGTGACCAACGGTTTCTTTATTTTTCCCGATGGAGTAAATTCATGGTTTCTGGTCAACATCCACTCATTATATTCTTTCCTCAAATTATCTTTGAATGGCTTATTAATTACTACATCTAACACTTGCAATTGCGATGTCATTCCTCCCAGAATAAAAATTAGATTTGTGCACATTATAGCAATTCTCTTCTTCACATTTTCAGTCAGGTGGCCCTTGAACACATCAAGTACAAGCATTCCTCTCTCAAGCAATAACACACCTGGATGCCTGCCCCAGACCACATTCAACCGATCTAACACATTCTTCATTCATCCGTCCCTTTTCCTGCACACGAAAGATTATGGTAACTTTTTCTTAGGTGATATTTTACACCTTAAAAGTCTGTAAGGAGTCAGTTTTTGCTCATCAGTTGTGACTGCAAGCATCACAGTCGTTCTAGTTTTCTCATTTCTAGTAATTTCAATCCATACTGATTTGGCACCTTTAGTGTTAACGATGATATTTGACAGAATATCAAAACACACAGGTATTTGGTTGGCATTCCCCATCTGCCCCAGGAGGTAGCCATGCTTTTTACTGAGGTTCACAATACACAACTTATGGTTTCAAAGCTGAAAGTACTCAATTTATAGTGCAAATGTGACTTTTAAGGGTATATATTAGGGGAAAAAAGTCACACTATGTTTGGGCTAATCTGGTATATCTTATTAGGAATTACATTTAATTAATTGGCTCCATAAAAGTTCTACTCATTACCTGGCTTCTCAAGATCATGTGAATGGAGCACAAGTTTTATCAGTTTTACTGACTTAGGAAGGCTTTTGTGATGATCCCTGCAACAGGTTATACCTACCTGTCAACGTCACACATTTCCTGAATGATTATGATACTAATAACAATAGCTGATATTTATGTAGACCTTTAAGAATTACAAAGTGCTTAACAGATATTATCTCATTTGCTATCCCTTCTGGTGCATGAATGTAATCAATGGAAATAGACTGCCACCCACTCTTTGACACTCTTGACATTCACCATTGACTCTCTATATTGCTCATTTGGCTATAATGCAACTCTGATATTTCAGTATTGTTAGTAAAATATTTTTTCTCAAAAAAGATAAATTTTGAGTTAGAGAACAGAAATCTTTGCACAATTTTCCAAAATGTGATCTGTCATGCTTTCATTCTTTTATTAAATCATTACACATAGTGCCTACTTAGATCTATGATAAGAGATTCAACTCAGTGGTCATCCTTTGAATATAATAGTTGAGAAGGGAGTGAGAAGAGAGAAGAAAATCTGCCATCTATTTGGCTTGTTCTCTTAGAATTAGACTGATTATTTTTGAGTAATTCACAGTCTCTAAATAATCATGGATTACTAAAATCTGTGAAATAATGAAAAAGAATTCAAAATAGCAACAGTCATCTATTACACCCTTTTGCTTTTGCAGTAGACATGAAAGAATAGAATAGTGGCAAAAAGGATTTGAATTGAATATTTTTTTTAAAACTCTTACCTTTTCTCCTTAGAATCAATATTGGTTCCAAGAAGAAGAGTGGTAAGGGCTAGGCAATGGGGATTAAATGACTTGCCTAGGGTCACACAGCTAGGAAGTGTCTGAGGCCAGATTTGAACCTAGGACTTCCCATCCCTAGGCTTGGCTCTCAATATACTGAGCTACCGAGCTTCCCCCAAAATTCAATTTTTTAATTATTAATACATAGTAATTTGCATGTTGGTACTCTAATGCAAGATGCTTCTCAATATCAATTGATATAGTACTAGAAGAACTAAACTATATCAGTATTGACATTCTTGCTATTAATGAAACAAAACATGAAGAAGTTGTATTTAAAGCAATGTATGGTTCATAGCCTTTCCTTGGGGAAAAAAAATGAGTTGCTTATAATGATCCTGAGCAAAAGGATTGACTCCAGTGTTTAGACTAATGCCTGGCACATAGTAGGTGCTTCATAGTACTTACTGAATTAACTTGGTAAGAAATTCTATTAAGAATGCCATAAAATTTTCAAAACCACATGAACCTCTGCCCTTATACTGACATTATATTTCAGTCTGAGAGGTTAGGAGATGATGGCAAAAATGTCATTAAGAAATATTTTTCTGCTTATATAACATTATTTACAACTAAGAGTGAAAGGAAATGGGCACGGTAAATGCTAAACAAAATTTTTTTTCCGATCTTTTTATTTATTTTTAATTTAAATATTCCATTTTTTAAGAAAAATTTTCCATGATTACGTGATTCCCATTTTTACTTTCCCCTTCACCTTACCCTTGGCCCCCCATATCCAATGTGCATTTCCACTGGTTTTAACCTAAACAAAAATTTTTAAAGAAATTATTGACTATCTTAACAGACAGAAAATTATTTGTTAGAGAGTTTCTTCATCAGTTATTTATTTGTGGTGAAATTTTCAACTAAATATGCCAAAAGTAAAAAAAAACAATAAGTATCAAAGAAGAAAGGAAAACAGATGGGGAGACACTTATTGTAATTACAAAAACCTCTAAATGACTTATTAACCAAGATCAAAGATTTGAGACCACAGATTTAGAACTAGAAGAGGCCTCAAGGATCATTTGGTACAATTACATCACTTCATAGATCTGGAATTGAGCCCCAGAAAGGTTTAAAATATTTGCCCACAGACATATTCAGACTGAAATTTTCTCTCTCCAGAAGTTCATATTATATTATATTATGCTATTGACATGAAAAAATGAAAGCGGGGTTAAGGAAAAAGACATTATTCTTGATGACATTCATTATATACAAAAGTTTAAACACTATAAAACAGTTGTTGTAAAGAGAAGGTAAAAAAAATTCCAGAAACTTCTTGGCCAGGTATTGATATTCTTGCCAAGTAGAAAAACATGGCAGCCAAAGGCAACACCAGTTGGCCTAGATGCATAGTTAGATGATAAACCCACCAAATTAGTGTGTATACACACACACACACACACACACACACACACACACACACACATATTCATACCTTGGACTGGCACTGCAGATAGATGATAAGTTGGAAAGAGAATTGAATAGGCAGAAGAGATAAGCTGTATTTCATTTGAGAAATTGAGTAGCTCTTTCAGTCATTCTAAACTATTTCCTTACACAATGCGCCATCTTTTTAACACTGATGTTTTTCTAGTGATGTTTTATGATTTTGAATTATGGAACAACAAAATCTCCAAACATTTTCTCTATAGTCACTATACTACACTCTATTGGTGAGTTTAAATCTTCTGAGTTTAACAATGGAACTCCTTAATCCTTCATATCCAATAAGCAGCTACCTGTATTTTCACTGACCTAACTGAGGACCACCTTAAAAGGATGGGAATGCTAGGCAGGCCCTGAAACATGTTGTAAAATCCCAGCAAGGTAATGGGTCCTGTACTAGTTTACTCAATTTTTAGAGCTGTAAGAAAGATTAATATCATCTGCAAAGCAGAAAATGTTGCATCTTGGGAAATGCTCCTAGCTTCATATCTGGTAGTATACACATCAGCATTGATCTGCATGTGATTTACAGTTTTCCCTATGCCAAGAAATATTTGGCATTAGCCATGATACAAATTAGGGAGTGGAAGGCTTGTGAAAATGCTGATAGCCTTATAGCAGTCAGTTATGGATATGACTAAGGAAAGGCAAGAGATAGATAAGTATTGCATTAGAGTAAATCCAACTAAGGCTCTACAAAATACATCAGAACAGAAAAGTAGACTCAGAAAAACCTCTAGCTTTTATTCTTTAGGGAGAAATTCTGCTTCTAAATGAGTATTTATGTTTCATATAGAAGGGGGAAGAGTGATCTTCATATAGAAAACGTCTTCAGTATTCTATGCTTGACTTAAAACTATTTCTCTTGCATTTATGCCTCCCAACCCTTTTCAAAAAATGGCAAGTTAAGCTTTAAAAATAAACAACTTAATCATCCTGTTTTATCTGCAAAAGGTACAGAGACCTGCAAAGCCACAGTAAGGCAACTGGTGTTCAGATAAGGAATAATCTGAGTTAAGATCACCCATACTGAGTTACTCAGGGGTAAGTGATGCCTGACTTTCACCAGGTTACTCAGTTTCACCCATTTTATCTGGAATCCTCTTCTGTAATTTTGCCTTATACTAATTTACATGTGAGATTTTATAAGCTAAAGAGACTGAAAAGAAAAAAGAATAAAAAGCCAAAAGAATAATAAGCTTCATCATATTTTGGGCTAGAATATGGGGGAAAGTTAAACTAGAAAAAAAAACAATAAAGAGGTACAGGGGAAGTATGAGATTATTTTTAAAAAAGCAAACAACCCTTCTCTTCTATCCTATAACAATGCTATGTATTGGCTCTGTTATGATAATCCTGAGGTTATGAGGGTCTGAAGCTGGGTATAGTAGGTGAACCCCAAGTGAAACACTTAATTATAGTAGTGAAACACAAAGGACTTTACTGCAATAGTTGTTGTTAAGATAGGGTGAATCTTCTGAACCTAACTTCAGATATAAGTGTCCCTAAATAGCCAGCCAAATAAAGAATTTGTTGTTAGAATTATACAGCTACTTCTCTAATTGACTTTCTGGCCTAAATTGGATAACGCTAAATTGACTGCAAATTATACTTTGCTATAACTGGTACAATTCTCCTTTTCCCACAAATATACCAAGTATGTAATCACTAAGCCCAAAGATTAGAGATGACACCAAATCTAAGGTAAGTGTGAAGATTTAATGTTCATAGGCTTAGGAGGGGAAGCAGGGCAATGACTGGGAAGCAGGGAAACAGGAAGTCCTTAAGAAACTAAAGTTAAGATCATAGATAAACAGACTTGTACGAAAATATTTATAGCTGCGCTTTTTGTGATGGCAACAAACTGGAAAAAGAGGGTATGTCCTTCAATTGGGGAATGGCTGAACAAACTGTGGTATATGCTGGTGATGGAATACTATTGTGCTCAAAGGAATAATAAACTGGAGGAATTCCATATGAACTGGAAAGACCTCCAGGAACTGATGCAGAGTGAAAGGAGCAGAGCCAGAAGAACATTGTACACAGAGACTGATATACTGTGGTAAAACCGAATGTTATGGACTTCTGTAACAGCAGCAATGCAATGACACAGGAGAGTTCTGAGGAACTTATGGTAAAGAACGCTACCCACATTCAGAGGAAGAACTGCGGGAGAGGAAACATAGAAGAAAAACAAATGCTTGAACACCAATGCAACTACCAACAATTTGGAAATAGGTCTTGATCAATGACACATGTTAAAATCAGTGGAAATGTGCATCGGCCATGGGTGGGGGGAGTGCGGGGGGTGAAGGGAAAAGTAGGAGCATGAATCATATAACCATGTTAAAAATGAAAATTAATAAATGTTTTAAAAAAAGAAACTAAAGTTAATGATGCTAATGATGGCATTTGAATTGATGTCAGTCAGGCTTGTCAGTTGCCAGTTTGGTTGAGCCAGACTGGCTTCAACCTATCAGGTTGAATCAGGTCACTCTGCTGTTAGTTATTGTTGTTTCTTCTTGGTGATTAAATCAGGATCAGGTTATTCAATATCATGTTAACACAGGATCAGGGACAGTGAAATTCGTTAGTGCAGGTTGCTAGTAAATTAAGTTGTCCTATGGCCTACCCTTACCAAAAGAAACCATTCACTCCCAAAACCCAATTTCCAAATCGAGATCCTTTCTTAGTTCAAATCCTTCCTTATATATCTGAGATCCAACTTCCTTGGCACATGCCACCTCTTGCCAGACTCGGTTCATTCTATGTTCTAATCAGGTAACTGTCCATCATCTTGATTTCCATATTGCTGTGCAATTTATTATTACAGTTCTAAGGCAGAAGAATGATAAGGACTAGCTTGTTTTGGGGAATGCATGGTACATGTGCACCAATAGGCTAGAAGGTGCTGCTCTATTCCCCTTCTCTATATCCAAAGACAATTTTCACATGCCCCATTGCTTTGCCCAGCCCAATGTAAGTGCTTCCTCTCGCTGTAGTCCAAGGTAATGTAGAGGGCTCACAGGCGACTTCAGGGTAGAGCTTGGACACACGGTCCCTGAAAGGTTTGCCAGCACTGGAGTAGGTAATGAAGGAGAAGTTACTTGTGCAGAATCACACATTTAGGAAGGGTATGAGGCCAGATTTGAACCCAGGACCTCTGATCTCTGAAACCTGGCTCTCTATTCAGTGATCCACATATCTATCCCCAGTATGAGATTATTGATACAGAGAAGAGACTCTTTTCTTCTGGGCGACAGAGAAATCATGGATTATGAGTTTGAGATAAAATTAAGAAATAGATGTGTTCAAGCAGTTGTTTTTCTTCTGTTTCCACTCCTGCAGTTCTTTCTCTGAATGTGGGTAGTGTTCTTTTCCATAAATCCTTCAGAATTGTCCTGGGCCATTGCATTGCCACTAGCTAAGAAGTCCATTACATTTGATTTTACCACAGTGTATCAGTCTCTGTGCATAATGTTCTCTTGGTTCTGCTCCTTTCACTCTGCATCAATTCCTGGAGGTCATTCCAGTTTACATGGAATTCCTCCAATTTATTATTCCTTTGAGCATAATAGTATTCCATCACCAGCATATACCACAATTTGTTAAACCATTCCCCAATTGATGGGCATACCCTTGTTTTTCAGTTTTTTGCCACCACAAAGAGCACAGCTACAAATATTTTTGTACATGTCTTTTTCCCTATGATCTCTATGGGGTGCAAATCCAGCAATGTTATCTCTGGATCAAAGGGCAGGCATTCTTTTAGCACTCTATGGGCATAGTTCCAAATTTCCATCCAGAATGGTTAGATCAATTCACAAGTCTACCAGCTTGAACACATGGGTTGATGTGGACACAATTTGGATGTAGACTCTTAATGACTACCCTAGAACTATTATCAATAATATGGAAATAAGTCTTGATCAATGACACAGGAAGAAACCAATGGAAATGTGTGTTAGCTACTAAGGGCGTTGGGTGGGGAGGGGAGGGGGAGGGAGAGC